>NC_086361.1:20175530-20220530 GCF_036324505.1 Eleginops maclovinus
TGCCCCATGTTCAGCCTTAAATTAATCTGAAATGATTTGAGAATAAGTTTAATGCTGTCCTCAAGAAAACCCACTTCCAGTATAGTGGTGAATCACCGCTGGGAAAAAAAAATGCGCCATCAAATATTTACACATTTTTCATGTAAGTTTTCACCTTCTAAAGCCCCAAACCAAACACGTTTCAGAGAGAATGCACTCAGTCAGCTTCATGAATAAGTTACTCTGGGTTTCAGGGTTGGAAATAGTTAAAAGGTCATCCATTTTTTCCCCCTGCTTTCCCGATGTATAGCTGTGGATGTGTCTCCTCCTCCGGGTTCAGAGGAAGCAAAGACCGTGAATAAGCAAGGCAGCACAGAGAAGCAGCAACACATGCCCCACACGATCCTTCCAGACAAGCTGAAAGTCGGCCTCGGTGCTGACGAGCTGCACACTGCAATGCATTTAAATCTGAATGTGTGTTCATCTCTGGAGCTACATGTGTGACTGACAGCTCTACCTATGTGACGCTTGGAAATTAGAGGAGAGGAAATTTATAATTGCCTTTCTCTGGCGTCAGTCTCTAGGGTGTTAGGATATTGGGAGGTGGGAGAGGAGGGTTTCTTTCAAGTGCACCATCTTGAGCTGGCCAAATATAGACTGGCAGCAGACTGCTAACGTCAGCGATTCGTGTGTTCAGGTTGGACACATTCAGAAGTGAAAGGAAAGCTCAGGAATAAGGAGTAGTGCAGGAATTCCATGGGGTAAATGAACCTCTCAACTATATTTTCATTTATTGGAGAGAACTGGAGAAGCACTCGAGAGGATTTAACACATAAAGGCCAATTTAAGTGCCACTCAACCTGTGAAAAACAGTTGTTGTAATGGATTACTAAAAGCCAACTTAGATATTCGTCCCATATATTTATTTATCCCTACAGGCTATAGAAAACATGGCAAACATGATTTTAAAAAATGACTTTATTACATTACAAAGGCTGAAAACTAAATAAAACAAGTGCCAATCCGCACCCATGCTTATACAAGAAATGCATTATTTATTTAGGAGTTGAGTTCAGGGGCAAATGAGGATATTCTCTCCACTTTTCAAACACTGGCATACTGATTACTAAGACACTTTCTTCAATTTAGTCAAACATAATGGCTGCTAATGTCATTAGCTATGACGTACTACTGCTGGATCCATATGTATAATTGTGATTATCCCTTTAAAGGATCATCTGATAGATTTGTGAGTTAATGAGGTCAAGGTTGGACATGTTAGATTAGCAATTATTCCCACGGTCACCAGCAATAACGTATCGGAGACCTTTGTACATTAATCCATTCATCCCTATTATAATTCTCTGGTGATATCTTGGATTTAGAGAATTTTCTGAGTGTGCAGGGACAATAGACTAATCCCTTACCAGAGACCGAACAGCTTTGCATTTCATTTTTCAGCCCCTCTGCCTTCATCGTTCTCTCCCCTTAACCCACTTTCTCCCTCCCCATGCCTCCACACAATGAGCATGTCTTTGGCTCTCCTTATCCATGTTCATAAGCTTATTTAAGGCAATTAATCTGTCTGGGTTTACAGGTTTTAATTTGTCATGGTTGCAAACGAGTTGTAGTGAATGCAAGAGGGATGTTTCCAGGGATTTCTCTTTTGTTCGTGACTCATAAACATCTGCCTACTTAAGAGTCAGGACTACTGTAATCATCCCTCACATCTCACGTGCATTCACACCCACACAGGCACAAAAGAGCATCTACATATTCATCATGATCATCATCTAAACCTGCCACTGCTTTTATCGGATTTGTTGTTCTTCTGTTTCTCATCAAAGTATCCAAAATCCCCAAATAAAATATCCCTAGAGCCATGACTCTGTGACTCCCTGAGGCGCTATAAGCAGCACAGACCTGGAAATAGATTAGACGTGAGTAAGATATTCACAGAAAATCCAGAAAATAACATGATGTCTATGTAAAGATTAGCCAAAGGTTCTGCATCTTTATTAGAAGCAACCTCACTCCTTTATTCCATGCACACATGACAGGAATAGGATTGGATGGAGATGGATTAGAAGGTGACGTTAGCAATTCATGCTCTAGGAAAATGTCATACCGGTTTGGAAGAGTGTTGCAGAGGTTCCTGGAATAATAAAGCCGAAGTGAAACTACTCCAACTTCATCTAAGAGTGCCTGGGCTTCCTTCTAGGTCTGTATCAGAGTAAGCTAATCTTTATTGATTAAACCAAAGCCTCTTTACCTCACTTAGCATTAGTCTCACTAGCATTGTTGGCACTGGTCTAGGTGGGGGAGTTGTGCTAATTGTAACATGGAAAACTACTCTGTTGTTGTTTTGAAGATTTCTAGGGCCAAGAAAGACAATTCTCCAGAGTCAAAGATGAATAATAAACATTGCACACTGCTTTCTAACAGTTACATCTGCTGCTACACATTCACAGCTATTTTATATTCACATTAGCAGCTCTGTAAAACGATTACTGTTTTCTACTTCCACTAAAGAATAATGGGGGTGTAGCGTTTTACAAAAGCTGTCAAACCCATTCCTCACCTTGAAATTTGTGATTATAATCCCTTTTTTATTCACCCCCAGGCTACAGATGATGTAGCTCACCTTTCATCTGACACAGACAGGCCTGCAGGATGATCTGTCCATGATGTGATGGAGAAAAATACATGAAATACAAGTACACCACACAATCAGGCTGCACCCAGGAGCAGTCTAGACCTTCATAAAGATTGCAACTAATACCATACATAAAAATGTTGCTATGCTAAAGTAATGGTAATACGCTCAAATGACAATGCTAACATGCACTGGTTTATAATTAAATGTTTGTGTTGTTTAAGAAAAAGAAGAAGATGATCCTTTATTAATTCAGGTTTCACACACACAGGATGGTGCAAACATGCACATGCATCTGGAGAGGTGCCAGAGCGAAGGCTGCCACTCTCGCCGGCGCCAGGGAGAAGTTGGGGATTCGGTGCCTTGCTCAAGGGCACCTCGGCAGGGCCCACGAGGTGAACTGACACCTCTCCAGTACCAGTCCTCACTCCGTATTTTTTTGTTCTGCTCAGGACGTGAACCGGCGACCCTTCGGTACCTACAGACTGAGCCACTGCCGCCCCCTATCATGTTAGCTTAGCCTTTTAGCATGCTAACATTTACTGATTGGCACTAAATCGTTTTTCAGGACAGGAAATAAAGTCACTGCTCAAACACCCTATCTGTCTTCATGGTAAGATAACGGTACACTTGCTAAAGCTTCATTTTCAGTGCACTGATGTGAAATTGGTTTCATTCCTCTTATCCAACTCTCAGCAGGAAAAGCCAACAGGGTAAGCATATTTCCCAAAATGCTGTGAGCTGAATCCTGCAACAGTAGATAGGGTTCAGATATGGATGTTAACACTTGGAAGAAAGGGAAGATGGTTTGAATGCCACAGACAAACAGAAATCCAGAACAAACGGACCACATGCAGTCATCTGGTCGCATCTGATGTGGGAACATTAAAGCGAGACATGTGAGGGTCGACAGCTCTGCTGCAGCCTCTGCTGTGGACCTCAGACTCCCTCGGTGCTTTTGAACTCAACCACCAAAAAAATAATGGACCACCTGCTGTCTTTCACTTGGGGAGCCAGTGACTGGACACATTCAGTCTGTGGACCATTTCACAGATATGTGTGTGTGTGTGTGTGTGTGTGTGTGTGTGTGTGTGTGTGTGTGTGTGTGTGTGTGTGTGTGTGTTTGTGTGTGTAGGCCCAAATCACATTTCAAATGAGGCTTTTTCGAGAAAGCCCCGCTGGGAATTTGCTTTGTAAAGGGGGTAACAGAGTTAGTCCTTATGGATGCTGCCTGGGCAGAGACGAGGCATGATACACTACAATACATCCGTCATGACACACACACGCACACACACACACACACACACACACACACACACACACACACACACACACACACACACACACACACACACACACACACACACACACACACACACACACACACACACACACACACACACACACACACACACACACATCCAACATAATGGTGATAACTTATAGAGAGGCTTTCAATGGGCTATAATTTCGGCCTGATTACTTTTGTGCGTGTGTGTGTGTGTATGTGTGTGTGAATGAATATGGGTGCCACATCACCCTTGCCAGGGTGTTGGTGGTATCATTTGCATGTTGATTGATGGGCTTGTGTGCACATGACTGCTGTATGTGTTAATTTGTTCACGTTTGCCAGTCACACTCTCTCAGCAGAGCAGGCCTGTATACGCACATACTGTATACATCCTCTCCTATAATTTGCGCCCTAATGAGCATGTGCCCGTGTGTGTGTGTGTGTGTGAGGAACAGATTGAGTGCAGTGAAGTCAGACTGTGTGGAGCGTACAAGTGACGCAGATCGGTTCATAATGTGAGTGTCATCTGGCCTTCTGCTCTGTTTGAATGTCACTTTGTGAGGTCAGTCCGACAGTCTGCGCGCGCACACACACACACACACACACACACACACACACACACACACACACACACACACACACACACACACACACACACACACACACACACACACACACACACACACACACACACACACACACACTCTGTTTTGGTCACTGAGTGCAGTTCAGTTCCTTCAGCTTGTATAAGCACCTGTGTGCTACAGTCGGCACAGACAGAAATAGCCTAATAAGGGGCTTAAACATAGACACACACTCAGAGACACACACAGATCTTTAAATGGGTCTGAGTGTTTTTTTCCCAAAAGAGAGAGAGTCATCAATGAAGTGTTTTCAGGAGTTGCGGTCTGTGAGTAATCCAAATAATGTTCTCTGATTTTATTTCTTGGAATAGAGACATTTGGACCACTTAAAAGGTTTAATCGGTTTGGGCCTTACATAATTGCAAACACACACTTAAATCCCATTTTAAATTCTATATAATAGCAGCTGTTATCCAGCCAGTAAATGTCAGAATGACCCGTCTCCGCTCTGCTCTTATGTAACTGGCTTTATGCAGCCTCATGAGTCGCTGGTGATTCTCCCCTTATTTGGCAAACTGCTGAGGGTGACACAGCGAAAAAAAAAAAACTTCCCCATGCCATGTCATTGCATGGCTATTTTAAGATTTCATCCTTGCTTGACTCCTCACGAGGTGTCTGTTTGTTTTCCATTTTGAGAACTCCTGCGTGCCTCCTCGTCTCTTCCTATCGTGTTAATCTGTTTTTCTGTGAAGGCCCAGGAGAGTAACAGGTACAAAACGGAACCAAAATTTCATTAATGCCTGCATACGGGTGTTGTTTCTGCGGTGTGAATGAGTCAACACAGGCAATCGATCATGCAGTGTCGTCTCCAGAGAAGACACAATAGAAAGGAATTGGAGTCCATTGTTTTGATTTTGTCACATTAAAGCTTGTGCTTTTATTTTTCAGCTAGATTGTTCATATCATTGGTCTGAAATGTGAAGCCAATGCAGAAATGCTTTAAAAGGTCTTTTTCTAATGACCATCACTCTACTGTTTACAAAGAAGTACAATTGTATAGAAGTCAATGAGAAATGCATAGCTCTTCCTGCTCAGTATAACATATTCTTACTGAGCCCTATCACTTGTTTTCAAATGTGCATCAATGAAGCATGACGCTTGTTTAGTAAATGTTGGTCCCTTTAGAGTGACATACAGGATAAAGCAGTGTTTTATTACCTTATGTTTGACAGGTCGCTACGACACTGTGTTGTTGTGTGCTTTCCTTCATTTTGTTTTCTAACTTTATCCTTTTCACAGGGTCTCTTCAGTTCAGCAACATTTTAGTTGCCCCAAAATGTGTTGTTTGATCTCAGAGACCATTTTCCAGCTTGTCAGAATGTCAAAGTGTCCCCATCCTTTTCAAAAACCTGTAAATAAAACCACAATATTTTCTGTCAAAATGGAAAATAAATTCATCAGAGCTTTTTCCAAGGTCTCAGGGAAACAAAAGAAGACTTCAAAGGGATGCCTGGAGAATAGCTAAAATCATTAATGGAGTTGACAGCTTGTAAAAGTAATTTGTGAAGATTCCAACCCAATTGTTATTTGCTGATCATTTAGATGAATCTTAAAAACCAATATCAAAGCAGCAAAAAGTACACATTATTTCTCCTACTTTGAGGTTGTGGATCATTATATGGGGATGCAACCACAATAAAAAATTACACTAAAGATCAACAAGGTTTCACTGAAGGCTGAAGAATGATTAAACCCTGCGTTTGCCCTTTTTCATTTCACATTCTTTCCAGGAGAGGATTGCTTTTGTTTTTATGTGAAATTCCTGAGCGAACAATAGTCCTCACATCTTGACACTGCTGAGGTATGCAGGAAGGAAAGGTTAAGATGTTGGGGGGGTGGGGTTGGGTTGGTTAGCCCCGTCGAATATGAAATGTTACTAAATTACCATGCTTCACATGTATTAAATTAGCATACATCAGATCAAACAGCCTGAGACTCCTCAGTGATTGAGCATGAGGCGGATGTTCAGTTTCAACCCTATTTTACTGCCAATTATCATATCATTATCATTGCACTGCTCCGCCGCTGCTGCGTAGTCAATTTAGTCCACACTGCACTCAGGGGAGTGGTAGACATGGTTTATGCCAGACTGAGGGTCTGAATAATCATCCATAAACCCATCTATTCAGACTTTGGTTTCCGTTCAGTACAGCAGTGAATAAAACAAAAGCGGAAGACAAATTGATACAGATATGAATTATGTTTGTGGGGTTTGACTTTGCTGTCATGACGCTGTAAACTCTGAATCATCTTTTCCGTTGCTCCATGACCTTGGGGGATTCACACTGCTGCTCCGGCACAACTCGGAGGACAAAATGGTCAAATGCACAATTCATTGCTGGAAAAACATGTGCAATAGGGTGAAATGTCACATTTTCAGATATCAATCTGTGTTTTCTGAATCTGTAGCCATTCATAAAACATAATTTGTTGTCTTGGCCTTCAGTGAGTGGTTGCATATGACGCCTTTAAACAGAGTATATGATTGTGTCACCTTGATTTCCACCTTGCTATTGTACACAAAAAACAATAATATAGCTTTGGTGCGGAAATTGGGATTTTTTGCTCAATAAAAAGGTGCAATGAGATTATCACACCATCCTCTCAACTTGTCAGAAGAGGGCCCACTGTGATGCACAGCGTTAATATAAGCGAACAAAGACAGTTTGAAAGCGCGCTCTTGGAGGAGAAGAAAAGGACGGTTTAATAAAAGGACTGGGAGAGGGTTGAAAAGGCGGGGTGTTGAGAGCAGCGCTCCTCGGAGACAGCGATTACCATTTGATTGGCTGTCATACAGTGAACTCCTGCCATGCTTTCAGGAGCCTAAGAGGAATTATTGTGTTCAATTCTTTAGGATTAAACAAGGAAAAGGAGGAAAAGAATAGAAGGGTGGGGTTATAGAAAAATACAAAATGAGAAAAGGGGGGAGGTGTGCGTTAATTAGAGGAGAGAACGCTCTTGAAAATACCTGTCATGTCTTTCAACTGTTAATAAGCCATATGGAGCGCAACCATCCCCCAGCAAGTCCCCATCCGTGATTACACTAAATTATGCAAGATATTTGTTGCGTTGATAAAAGAAAGGGAGAGTGGGAGAAGAGGAAATGGAAATGGACAGGACAGGAAAGGACAGGATGTTGTACAGGTGGAGGAAACAGCAGAGGACACGACCAGTTATATAACCTGTTCGGGAACCAAGGGGATCAGTGAGGCAGGGGAATCGGCAAGTGTCCACACAGAATGGGTTTGGCGCTGTGATGCAGGAAGGAGTCCTGAACTTGGAAACGAGCTAGCATTTTACCACTTCCAGGTTCCCGCCTCTCGAAGGCGATGGTTTATCATACATTTTTGCAATTCGTTTTAAGTTAGATGCATGAAAAAAAGGCCTGTGGTTAATATAAATGCTTGGATCTTCTTTGTTTACGACATAAAACACATCAGTAAACAGTCACTCGCGAAGCTTCTATTTGTATTAAAAACAGTGGTTGCTAACAAGCTGCTAAATGAGACAACTAAAAGTCATCACGCCAAACATTAGCCACCTTTAGCTTAGCGCTGGTGACGTGAAGTTCTGTGATGTAGTTTGTTTATAGCCTAATGTTAGCTCTTTACTTCTGCCGATTGCTCATACAAATCCAATGGAAAATTCCTATTGCTTTTTGTGGAGGTAGCCCTTGTGATGCTAATTTCGGTTTTGGCTGAAAAAATGACCTCACCACTCTACACATATATACTGTACGTCCTGTGAGCGGATTCTTCTTGCAACTGGCTGCTTTGCTTTTCAACATTTTCTAACCATCAGTTGAGAAGCAACACTTTTCTTGTGTCTGCAGCATTTATTATTCATGGTAAAGCTGAAACCTACATTTGACATTTACTTCAACTTGACAACTTTTCTGGTAATTTTCTTCTCTACTTTGATTGCCAACAACTGTCTGCTCTGAGCGCATCAGCATCCACCCTCTCCTCCTCTCTCGACCACACACTCACTTTGCTGCTCTTTTAACCTGCCAGAACTTCCAGTAATTGGTCTGAAAATCTGAAACATCCCCAAAAATATCGGACATTGGGTCTATTTATGGTTCTGCATTTGAAGTGACAGATTTAAAACCTCCACATTGATCATGTAACTTTACTTAACTCTTTTTCACTCTTACAATAAAGTTGGTTCTGTTGGTTACTGAAGGACTTTTCAATTGTAAACATTGTTTAAAAAAATCCTGGGAAGTAAATTATTTCAAACTGTTCATTTTTCTCCAAATCTGAACTGACTGTAAACCTTAAAACTCGTCTTTAGTGAGCTTTGTAAAAGACATCAGGTGTGGGATATCTTAGACAGAAACAACTTAGTAGTTGTTGAGTTATCTCTTCTTTTATTATACCAGGCCTTTTTTTAACATAGTTTCACAGTTTTCTTGTCTTTTGTATTAAAGATTAACTTGCGAGAATCGAATGATTTGTCCAGCAGTGGCTCAGTCAGTAAGGGCTTGGACTGGGAATCGTAGGGTCGCCGGTTCAAGTCCCCGAACAGACTTGAAATAAGGAAAGTGGACTGCTACTTGGAGAGGTCCCAGTTCACCTCCTAGGCCCTGCTGTGGTGCCCTTGAGCAAGGCACCGGACACCTCCAATCCCCCCTCCCCATTGCTCCCCGAGCGCTGCACAATAGCTGCCCACTGCTCCTAGTACTAGGATGGGTTAAATGCAGAGGACCAATTTCACTGTGTGTGCTCTGCTGTGTGCATGTATGTGACTAATAAAGAGGGTTTCATCCTCCGATTCTATCTATCTGATCATCCAAGTTTTATAAGATAGTTGTGACTTGTGTTTTCACAATCCTACAATAGTAATGCTATGCTTTAACCAATAAACCAAGAAAGCAAGCAACCACCAAACCGAATATATCATCTTCATCGTCTGAAATTTTGTACAATTGATTAAAAATACTTTTATATGTTACTTGTTTAATGACGTTGTTTCCTCAACAGGGTATTAATGATAGTAACTTTCTGAACGTCAAGTCTTAGACGTACCTACTGTAGCAATCTTTGCTCCTGAAGCTAACAAAACTACAATTGTAATACTACTCACCGTTTCTGATGTAATGCTTTTGTGTCAGATGAAGCCAAGGTCGGATTCCCTTGTGTGAGTCTACCACTGCTGCTCTCTGTAAACCAATAACACCTGTATGGATCCCAGCACGAGAAGGACAAATGAGAGAAGGAATGAAGGGAGAGAAAATTGCTGCTTGCTGTGGTGAGTGACAGGCGAGATAGAGGTTTTGTTAGAGGGAATGAGAGTGGAGGGGGGTCAATAAGGTGGTGTGGGAGGCTGTGACCATAGTTCTTCACAAAGTGTTTCCATCTACAACACTTTAAATTAAAGTTATTTCAAAATCAAGTGGAGGAAAGTAGAGAAAATGTATTCAAAACAACCAGTTTTTCATTGATTTGGCAGAGAATTGGCTGAAAAGCCTGGAAAACAATGAGTTTTAATATAAAACAATGCAGCCACGTCAGAATATGTCATCATCATTCATGCTATTAAAAATCTCCTCTGTCCCTGAAAAGCATTACAGGTTATACAACTCACTCGTCAGCATTAGATACCTTTAATTGCTTGTCCTGTTGTGACAATAAACCGAGAGGGAGACAAAGCACCAGAACAGCATTTGAGTAAAAGTGAGCCACACTGGATATATTATTCGTTTGATATGAGTTGAATATTTCATGACCTGCGAGTAGAAATTGCACAGAGATTATTTCTGAGTCTGGGTCAAAACTCAGTGGAAATCATCAGAGTCTGAACCAGAGAAAAAACGTGTGTTTTCTGTGTGACTGTAAATCTTATGAGGACAGTTGTTTTGGGGAATGGCAATACATCCCCCTGCTCAAATCTCTGCAATGGCTCCTACCCCCATTGATTTACTGCTTTCACTGAGCTAGTGAATAAAATATACAGCGTATTGGCTATTTATGATGTTGTGGTTATTTTGTTGTAGGAGTACCAAAAGCCCTTCAGTTGCCTTTTCTCACTATGGCCTCAGTAATCAACACTGGCTCTACAGTACATCACTACTACAGGCATCAATGGAGAGAGATGCATTGCACCAATTTGTTGGACTCACTGTAGCAGCAGGATGCATACTCGATGTTTGCACACTTCAAGCCCTCTGGAACAGGCTGTGCTGCTATTAAATGAAGGCAATAATACTGTCGCAATGCTTTCTTTCTAGAACACTCAAACACCACAAGAGCTGAAACAACACGACACTGTTTTTCTTCTTTCGATTTCCTCTTCAGCTAAAGGACAAATTGTACGCTACCGTTTTGCATTCTGCTGAATATTCGTGGAGGTTGCAATGAAATGAAAAGGTTAATGAAAGATTTCTATCTGCTCAGGCTATTGACATCCCTGATGACCTGAGGGATAAGGCTGGAGTGTTTTGACAAACCTGGACTGGAAGTGAAAATGTTCAATTTAGCAGTAAAGTGCAGTGGCTTGTGGATGCCAGCGCAGTGCTGTTAGATTTTTTTGGTCAAAAAAAATGGTACAGGATTGGAGATGACAAAATATTTACTTACTTCTGTTCTGAAGGCATGACGTCTCACTTTGCCTCACACTCCAGTTAAACGCACAGAACTGCACCGCTCAGAATGGCCTTGAATCTAACACGAAGCCTTTCTGACAGGAAACCAGTAACTGCAGTACAGTACGCTGATAAGACATGCAATGAAAGCAACATAATGCAACATCTCAGCGCGAAGCACCTGTACCTTCTATGTATGACTCTCTCGATCTATCTGCAGTGGCTTCCATGGCAACTATCGTCAGTATGTTTATGGAGAAGCTAATGAACATTATGCACAGCAGAGGAGTACACGTCGTCCCTGGTGAAAGAGAAACCCAGTCAAGAGATTGCAGGGAGAGGTGAGTAGAAAAGAAAGGGTGAAGGAAACAGCAAATGAGAGTGGAAAGCTAAATGCTTAACAACATGGGGAAACTGGATTATTGTTACTACATTTACGCATGATTTGAATGCCAGTGAGTTAAAGTAAAAGTAAACGAGAATATTGATACCACTTGTATATCTGTAGATTGAAAACCATGCACTAGCAAGCCAGTTAGCTTAGCTTAGTACAAAGAGCGGAGGAAACAGCTAGCCTGGCTTTGTCTTTTACTGGACACAACATCTGCCTATAGCACCTTGGCAGTTTACAAAATCACAGGTAATATCGTATTTGTTTAATAAATACAACAAGTGTAAAACACTTCTGTTCCAGGGTTGACGGAGAGGAGGGCAACGTGTCCAATTTGTCCTTTTTCTAGCATTAGAAATACCGCACAATTGTATTCTCATAGCTACACTGAAGAAATCTGCATTTTTTAGGGAAATATAAAATAAAAACAGGGTCAGCAATTAAGGTCAATGTAAGGGGCTGCAATGATGATAAAGTAACAGACAGACATATACACTGCCTGGCCCAAAAAAAAGGTCACACACTCTAATATTCGTTGGACCACCTTTAGCTTTGATTACGGCACGCATTCGCTGTTTCCACGAGCTTCTGCAACGTCTCAACATTTACTTCTGTCTTGCATTCATTTTTCGCCAAGATCTCGTATCGATGACGGGAGATTCGAACCACTGCGCAAAGTCTTCTCCAGCACATCCCAAAGATTCTCAATCGGGTTCAGGTCTGGACTCTGTGGGGGCCAATCCATGTGTGAAAATGATGTCTCATGCTCCCTGAACCACTCTTTCACAATTTGAGCCCGACGGATCCTGGCATTGTCTTCTTGGAACATGCCCGTGCCATCAGGGAAGAAAAGATCCATTGATGGAATAACCTGGTCCTTCAGTATATTCAGGTAGTCAGCTGACCTCATTCTTTGGGCACATTGCTGAACCTAGACCAGACCAACTGCAGCAACCCCAGATCATAGCACTGCCCCCCACAGGCTTGTGACCTTTTTTTTGGCCGGGCAGTGTATGTCATGCTTTTGTACAGCCAAAGAGGAAATCTTAGCCTACTCATTGAATATCAAACACTACAGGATTTCAATCTCCAACAAACCAAGCGTACATACATCACTCAGCACCAGGCAACCGTTTGAATTAAATATATAATATATGCAATAAATGTTGATACAGTTAATAAGATAATTAAGAATGTAAACCCTGGTAACAACATTAAAGTTGTCATAGAAAGCATTTATCTGGTATTTCAAATTGTTCTCTGATGTCTACAAAGAAGGTATATAACTTCAGTTGAGATTTTACAGGCCCATTTATAACCCTATGATTTGGTCCTAGAATGAGACGAGCTGAGTTGCCTTATTTGGGCGCTCATTTAAATAAGGATGACGAGCTCTGCTCTGATTGGCTGGTTTACAAGGCGGAATCCATGGCTGCCTCAGAGCACACAGAAGTACCTGAAGTTTGTAAAACTGTGAGAGATGAACCATGGAGGCTATTTGCATCCAACCTTACATGTTTGAGCCTTTATCGGAGGAGGAAACCGATGAATTTGAAGAACAGCCAGCTGGTCGGGGATTAGAGAGCAATGTTACGGAGTGGTAAGTGTTAGCCTCAGTGTTTCCAGCAGCTGGTGTATGCAACCGTTGGGGCTGGACTACCGTGTGTTACGTCACACACAGGGGTTGTTGTAATTCGCCTGTTTTACCGCTGTGATATGCATATTCATGATTTGCACGTGGAGGAGGAAACAATGATGTTTAAGGTTCACGGTATGTCAGTTCGATGTACCGAACTCTCCTTATTCAACTATTGTCAAAATGTTGACTCAAATCTTTGGTAAAACAAACAAAGTACACATAAACTTTGCAGCCTTACGAAAAAGTATGTTTCAGATGATTTCTGTTCCCCCTTGTCTCCAGTCTTTCCACTAAGCTAGGCTAACTAATAAGCTAGCCAGCTGCTTATTGAATACTTCCATTTTGTGTATCGACAAATTAGGGATCTTCTCATCTAGTTTGCGACAAAAATGGGAAGTAACACGTTTGACAAAATATTGATCCTTTCCTTTAAAGTCAACAGCCCTGAATTGGAGAATATGGAGAAATGTTCTATTCAGATGCTGCCTTTCATACTGAAGATAGTCATCTCCATCAGTGCCTTGTTTTTTTTTATCAGAGGCAATACATTTGACCGTCCCAGTGGAGATTTAAATCAAAAAGTTGGTTTTCCAGAAGAAATTAAAGAAGGGAAATTAAAGAAACCAGGCTCAACAACCTTCTATGTCGCTCCAAAATCCATTTCAGATCTCAATTAAAGTCCGACTCAAATGCTACACCACTATATTCTTCACAAGGTAAGACAGGTGTTATACGTCTTATACATTTATTCAAAATCACATTAAGTTAAACTCCCACATTTTCTCTGAGGTTTGAATTGGTTTTCCCTGTCTGGCTGTCTGATTGGTACCTTGTTTTGTTTATTTTGATTACCGTTTTTATGGATTCTTTTGTGCTCATGTTCGTCGCAGGGATCTTGATCTGAAAAAGCCACTTGGTGAAATAATGAAAAAATGGAAGAAAGCAGGGCAGAAGATGGAGAGATATTGCAGAGGAGCGACTCAGGCCCTCTCCTCATGCCAGCTGTGTTTCTATCAAACTGACTGATTGGTTTTGGTTCAATAGAGGCTTGACTGGTTCATCAGAGTTTGACGGACAGGTCGTTGGCGCTATCAGCTGATGTCCAAACTATTCTGGGTGGGCGTGTCTTATCTCTGCGACAGGGAAATAGAGCACAGTCGATGGCTCTTACGGGAAATCTATCCATTCAGTCTGACTCACATCTAGATGTACGTCACGCTGAGTGTGTGTATGTGTGTGATGGTTGTTTACGGACTTGTAAAATGAACATTGATTCCCTAAACTGCCTACCTCAACAATCAGTTATCAGCTCGCACAATAAGAGGACTGTCAAACAGCGAGACAGAAAGGGAGAAGCCGAGAGATAAAGACGGTCTCTGCTTCCCTTCCTCTTATCTGTGATTGACCATCCAAAAGTGTGTGTGTGTTTGTTTGTGTTTATAATTCTCACAACTGGAGGGATAGGATCCCAGTGCCAGGGGACATATTTTTCAGGTTCATATTAGTATTTTGTGTCTCTACATGTCTCCATGTTTTCATGTTCAAAAAGCTCTTTATTTTTCTCATACTGCCTGTGCTGCAGCCCTTCTTTTCACCCTCTGTCTAAAACCAGAGCCCAGTTTGCTCTGATTGGTTAGCTGGCCGGCTCTGTTGTGATTGGCCAACCAGTTAGAGATGTCCCGCCCCTTAGCCTATAACGTACAATGTGTTGGAGTGTGACTTCACCATGTTATTGAAGTAAACTAAGGAGTTCAATTACAAAGCCCCCTTTATTCAAATTTGTGGGTAAGAGTTGCAATTTCTCCACAGTTGTTATTGTGTTATGATAGAGTTAGAGTCTTTGCTTCAGTGAGGGGAAATAATGTGTCTGAGTCGAGCAGGTTATGAAAGACCCTAATTTCTAATTAGGTGACACACTTGTAATGTGTGCAAAACACCTCCAGTTAGTGACCTTACTGGAAACTATTAATTGCTTTAAATATTACAAGTGCATGTCATCTTAATTAGAGCAGATAAAACCATCAGATTTAATTACAGACTGATTATGTGGGTGCATTGTTATATAAAATCCTCTCTAATTGCACTGCAGATTGTATAAAATCTAAAATGAAGTTGTTATTTTTTTTTGTACTGTGGTATTGATGATGATAAGATGGCATTTCACCTTTTCCAAATCTCTTTGCCCTGCGGTCGGCATTTGACACAAATTTCCATTTCATAAATTGTTCGGGCATTGCCTTCTGCCCCCTTTGCCTTATCCTCATTCTTTTTGGGAAACCTCCATCACTGTGGTGGGGGGGGGGGGGGTTGAACATTAAACAGCATGAGAGGAACTCTCCTCTCATCTCTGCCCACCACCTCCCCATGCAGCGGACACCATATGCCACACACACACACACACACACACACACACACACACACACACACACACACACACACACACACACACACACACACACACACACACACACACACACCTACACACACACACACACAGGGCTAGACCCTGACATTTGGTGCTTAGGTGTAATTTTCTCAGCATCTAGATCAGCTTTCTGTCTTGTTGTTGCCATAACAACGCAACGTGGCGACTGGGTAGCGTGGGGGGGGGAGT
The DNA here is from genome assembly GCF_036324505.1 of Eleginops maclovinus. Lineage (NCBI taxonomy): Eukaryota > Metazoa > Chordata > Actinopteri > Perciformes > Eleginopidae > Eleginops > Eleginops maclovinus. The sequence goes on from NC_086361.1 coordinate 20,191,331, forward strand.
AATGATGTGTCACAATACCCACCGTGGGTTACCGGTGACCCCTGACCCCAAAGGCCAGTGAGAACATGGAAACTAAGGAAACAAGGGGCAGGCGGTAATCATCCCTCTGAAGCTAATCTCACGCCTGGCTGTTTGAACGCCTCGGACTGTATTTTGGAACAACACAGCAGCCAGCAGGGTGGGAGACAGGCCAGACAAAGAGGCACAAAGTGGATGGGAAGGGTCCTAGTGAGGGAGAGGGTGTTTTGACGTCTCTTCTTGTCTGAATAAATTGATTCTCCGCGGGGTTTGCAGTGCTGACAACTGCAGCGACTGGGAAATGTGTGAAACATGAGTCTGAACGCCTGAATCACACCAGGCAGCGGTCGAAGTGAGGCTTGTTGTAATAATAACATTTCTCTGCTGACGGTAGGCATGTTCAGGAGGGAAGAGTTCTTCTCTAAAATGCAAGTGCTGTTAGACAAAATGTTTTGTTGGACTGCAGTGAGGTCCTCCGATATTCTGTATTGCTATTCATTCTCCCGTAGCTCAACTTGTTTTTCCGAATCAATACATCTTTATTCTTCCCTCTTCTTTTGTCTGTTTTGTTTGGCTGAGTTTGAAGTGGCCACAGCAGATCCTCATAGTGTCTCCAGGCTGCAAATCACCACAGTTTTGGCGTGTTAAAAGTTTCTCGCACATAGTTATTTAAATATATACGCAGTGTGCAAGTTCACACAAGTTAAACTGGTCGGATGCTTTCGTGTTTAATAAGTGTCAACCAGGGAAGCATCCTGCCTCTCATGCACAGATATGGTCCAACAAACACGGCACCAAACAGATATGTTAGGTTCACGATTCCCTGTCGTACCTCAGTTGAAAAACAGCTACAGCTAGCAGTCACTCAGCTTCCCCTACAGGCTGGAAACAAGGACACACAGCTCTCCTGACTCCTGTAAAGCTCTATTTTACATGATACTTCCCATTTGTTTAAACTGAAGTGTTAGAGTTAAGACTAGGCTATGAGCAGTTACCAGGCAACCAGGGGAGAGTCCAGGAAGTTGCCTCCAAAATAAAGTCTTTACAAACTCCCCACAGCTACAGCAGTTTGCCAACTTCCTCCCCTACGAGTACTTCCTACATGATCTTATTATGTTCCTCTGTATTCATCCCAAATGAGGACTTCAAAAGACGACACACTCAGACATACATTCACTCGGCAGTGTGAGGAAATCCATCAAAGAGAAGCAGCTCGAGTAAAAAGGATGAAGCTGCAGTTGGTCACAAAATGAAATTCAGACATCGGGATAATGTACACAACCCAGAGAAATTCTTGTTCCTATTGTGTGGATTCAGGCTCCCGCACCCCCTACGCTCCTTTAGCTACAGTATCTGGGTCAGGGTGATAGGCAGGCGAGAGAACGAGCGGTGTGACTCACAAGCGTTTTTAGTGTTTGTGTGTGTGTCTGGTAACTGTCCACTTCTAGCCTGGCAGGATGGACTTAGCTCAGTCCTCCTGTGGTCTCCTTTTTATAGGTTTTTTCTAAGGCCTTTCGGGATGTTTGGCACGTCCGTAGAAACCCATCAAGATCTTTAATGCAAACCATGTCTGAATCCATCACTGTGTGTGTATGGATTGACAACATATTGCACAAACTGGATGAAAAGAAAATGTCCAGCAACCAGTATTCATCAACGATACAATGATGTGCTGCTGTGACATATCAGCAGGTGCTTAACCTCTTGAATAGATGGTATGCAAGGCTGGAGTAATGGTGATAACCGCTCGGCTAAATGAAAGCAGAAGCCCCAGCTGCTTCCCTCATCACATTAGGACCTGCAAATCACCTTGAAAGCATTATGAAAACCGTCAGAAATTCATGAATATATTGTGCTGTCGTGCCACCTGCTCATCCGTCAAACTCTGGTGGAGTTTTTCCAGGTTTTAAAATAATGAATCACCAAAAATGCACGCGTTTGGTATAAAGCAAAACCACCTCAAGGCTTCACAAGATTTGTAGTCAATTTCTTTGAGGACAAAAGTGATGGAAACTTTTTCTTTCACCAAAAGGCTTCGCCTTCAAAGTCTCTAAATTCTACAAGGAGCACACATTTATATCCTGCACCCTGTGGCTGGTGCTAGTTTCCAAACCTAAAAGAGACTTTGATAGGCTTGGATTCAATGCTGTGTACAATTGAGAATAACGTATACATTCATTTAAAGGGGCTCTAATATGCTTTTTGGGGTTTTCCCTCTTCTTAAGTGTGTAATGTGGGTTTTTGTGTACGTAAATGGTCTGCAAAGGCTCCATTCATCTCCAACACACTTTCCCCCCCCTGCCTGAAATGCCTCCATTGGACTCCTTTGTTTACTTCCCTATCCTGGAGACATTGTCTAAGAGGATTGGTACCTTGGACAGCAACTGCAATGCACCTGCTTTGTATGCTGAGCAATACCATTGAACCACGTATGAAGTTGTCACCTGATTTAAGCTGCTGTTCTTTGTCAATGACAAAAAAAAATCACAGCCAGCTGGACCTCAGACAGATGGAGGCCTCTTCTGTCATTTCTGGTTACAAAAAAACAAGATGACAAGGGCTACAATTCCTCCCTTGCCTTTAAATGATGGTCTACAACCCAATTGGTGACGTCACAGTGACTATGTGCCCTTCAGTCGATGTAACAGACCCCATAAAGTCCACATTCGAGGTTGTGTTAGACTCCTTTCATGTTTTTCTTTTACATCCCAAGGTGCCGATACAGTATTATGCAATGTTTGGCTAAAAAAACAAGAATAAAAGTGTGAATTTCTCTGATTTGGTGCAAGCCTGCATCCTGAGTGTCAACATTTCACCGACTGATAAAAGAGTAATTGATATTCAGACTATTTCGGAGTAATTTATGGCTCATGATGTTGTGGTTCTTTGTCCCACGACTAGTCCTCTCACCTTTGATGTCCCCTCTCTTCCTGTCCTTGTTCTCTTTATACCCTCTTCATCCTTTTGTTCAAGCGTATCCTTATGAGTCATCTGATTCAGAGATGACGCTCTCTTTCTTCTCCCTCTCTCCTACTGCATTATTGATCAGAGCAGTCCAAGCAGACTCAACCTTGTGATGGTAACACACTCTCACACACACATAGAGTGGTGTGAATCACCTCCTCCCAGTCTTGATTTCTGCTAGATGAGACCATTAACCGAGCAAAGAAATGGAAAAAGGTGTAAAAGGTTTCTCCGTGTAAAGAGTAACACAATTTCACGTGTGTGTAGGTGTGTGTGTGTGCAGGAAGCTTCACCTGACTGATGTCTATAATTCAACACTATATTACATCCAGGTCTTCATCAAACGTTTTCTAAAGGCGAAAAAATCAATTTCATTGTCCTTGGCTGTAATGAAATGGTTGAAAGCGTTTTTTATTTCAGGGCAGCAGAGAGCAGCACTTTTCTGTGACACTGCAGGTATGATAGCTGGTTTATTTTCAAGTCTGTTTTTCTTTGGTTGATTTTGGGAGAATGATTTTGGACAATTTCGACAAATGCTTCAACAGACAATTGTTGACATGTGGACATTGCAGAATTTGGAGATACGTGGACATGCTATGATCAGATGGGACATGCACTATTTTAATCAATGAAACTTTTATTAAATGTAAATAAATAAGTTAATGATACACGATTGCCGTCATCAGAGGGTTGTAGTGTTTCCTTTAATGTGGTAATGCCATCTCTAAAATAAAGGCACTAGCTTTTTAAACAGACTTTAGGATACTTAACTAAAGGAAAAACAGTTTTGTTGCTGAGAGAACGAGAAGAATCACTGATATCTGGACAAAGCCTGTCAGCTTTTCCTGGTCCTCAGACATTAACCCATTCTGATAGTGTCAGGGAGGGTTGGGCTTGCCAAGATGAGGAGTTAGATACATATACAACATAATGCATGGGTAATTTAAGTCATTGAGAGTGATGTCCAAAACACAACAATAAAGGGACAGACCTCCCACATATATCTTTGATGAAAGTTCCCCCCCCCAAAAATGCTGACTGTGTTTACTGTATGGCAATTTTCAATAGAATCGCAAGTGCTAAATAGTGATATCACTTGGGTATGGGAGTAAGTAAAATAATCCAATCGAGGCTTTTCAGGAAAAAAACAAACGATATAACACATTACATGAAAGGGGAAAACCCAAATAATATTTAGAGAGCCTTTTTAAGCACCGAAGATTCCTGTCTCTTCTGTCTGGGTTAGTTTTTATCCCATGATTCAAGTCCGAAATCCGAGCAAACCCCATCAGCTGATAAAGGCCACAGGAAGAGGCTGAACATCCTGGAAAACTTTAGCTAAGTGGACATAAGCTAAACCTTCAAGCTGCACTTCTTTTGAGAGTTGAGTGTGTTTCCCCTTTAATATTTGGGAGCCAGGTTAACTTAATGATAGATGTGATTTTGCCAGAGCACCACCAAAACAATCTCTGCTGGGACCAAATTCTGCACCTTCAAATCCCACATATTTTCAATAATAGCCGTTCACACTGTCCATGATAAACCATGCAACTACTGCAATGTGAACTCACCATCAGTGTGTGTGTGTGTGTGTGTGTGTGTGTGTGTGTGTGTGTGTGTGTAGTGCTACCTCATTACAGTGGCGGGACTCTTGCCAGTGTGGTTGGAGGCGGTTGGCTTCAGGAAGCAGATGATCACAGATGTCCTGCTGGCTTTGCCTGTTAATCACAGCCAATCAAAAACACATCAGACCCGTGAACTCACACACACACACACACACACACACACACACACACACACACACACACACACACACACACACACACACACACACACACACACACACACACACACACACACACACACACACACACAATAAAATGCTTTAATGCTCAACAAATATCACATTAACCTTGAATGCTAAACAAAGATTGAATGAATACTTTAAGGTTATGAAGTCATCAAACGCTGACATTTTTCTGGTGATTGCAAAGCCCTAAGAGTGTGGTGACGGGAGTGTGATTTGACTGTGATAATACGTCTCAGTCAACACTGGACGGTAAAACAAACAGTAGGTCAGAGAAGCAGAACAAAAAACACAGGAAACAAGGAATATGACATTTCACCATAAAGGCTATCTGGACCTAAAGGTTGTGTGATATAAACATAAGGTTATTGTCCCAGAGTGGCTGTTTAAGGTCAGACGGGTGTGTGGGTGTGTGTGTGTGTGTGTGTGTGTGTGTGTGTGTGTGTGTGTGTGTGTGTGTGTGTGTGTGTGTGTGTGTGTGTGTGTGTGTGTGTGTGTGTGTGTGTGTGTGTGTGTGTGTGTGTGTGTGTGTGTGTGTGTGATACATTTTTGGTTATTTTTGATTACTTTAATACCCAACATAGACAAGAAAAGAGAAGAAAAAAAGCCATTATTTTTGGGGGAAAGCAAAGCAGTGCAACAAAGTACGTTGTTTTTTCTAAAGGTTATTGACATTTGTATCAACAAATAAAGTCTTTAACGATCCTTATTGTATGTTTAGGTTATTTTACCAAGTAAATGTAGACATTATCAGACAATATACTCACACTTTCTTCCTCTCTAATTCTTATTTGATCTGTGTTGGACATTGTTTTATAGACTTATTGTCACTTATTCCTCACTCACCTATTTTCTGCATTAGTATTTCTCAGTCACCTTAGTCACCTGGTAGCCACACCTTCTTTCTCTCTCACACTCTGTTGCACCCATCAGCTCCATTAGGCCTCCTTCATTCTCACCTCAGTGCCAGATCGTACTTCACAACATGCAAGTCTTTCCCGCATTACTTCCTAGATTGCTCTCCCGGTTTCGACTTCGCCTGTACCTGCCTCTACCGTCTTGCCTACTCCTGGAACCCTCGCCTATCCCTGACCTGCCCTTTGCCTACTCCCTGCTGGTTTGTCTTGTACCAGAACTTTGCGGTACAAACTAACACAAATAAAGCTGGTTACCGACTTTCCCTGGTTTCCCGTGTGTTGCATTTTGGTTCTCAGCTCGTTCCTGACACTTACAGTGGGGCAAAAAAGTATTTAGTCAGCCACCAATTGTGCAAGTTCTCCCATTTAAAAAGATGAGAGAGGCCTGTAATTTTTATCATAGGTACACCTCAACTATGAGAGACAGAATGGGAAAAAAAAATCCAGGAAATCACATTGTAGGATTTTTAAAGAATTTATTTCAAATGATTGTGGAAAATAAGTATTTGGTCAATAACAAAAGTTCATCTCAATACTTTGTTATATACCCTTTGTTGGCAATGACAGAGGTCCAACGTTTTCTGTAAGTCTTCACAAGGTTTTCACACACTGTTGCTGGTATTTTGGCCCATTCCTCCATGCAGATCTCCTCTAAAGCAGTGATGTTTTGGGGCTGTCGCTGGGCAACACGGACTTTCAACTCCCTCCAAAGATTTTCTATGGGGTTGAGATCTGGAGACTGGCTAGGCCACTCCAGGACCTTGAAATGCTTCTTACGAAGCCACTCCTTCGTTGCCCTGGCGGTGTGTTTGGGATCATTGTCATAATGAAAGACCCAGCCACGCTTCATCTTCAGTGCCCTTGCTGATGGAAGGAGGTTTTCACTCAAAATCTCACGATACATGGCCCCATTTATTCTTTCCTTTACACGGATCAGTCGTCCTGGTCCCTTTGCAGAAAAACAGCCCCAAAGCATGATGTTTCCACCCCCATGCTTCACAGTAGGCATGGTGTTCTTTGGATGCAACTCTGCATTCTTTCTCCTCCAAACACGACGAGTTGAGTTTTTACCAAAAAGTTCTATTTTGGTTTCATCTGACCATATGACATTCTCCCAATCCTCTTCTGGATCATCCAAATGCCCTCTAGCAAACTTCAGACGGGCCTGGACATGTACTGGCTTAAGCAGGGGGACACGTCTGGAACTGCAGGATTTAAGTCCCTGGCGGCGTAGTGTGTTACTGATGGTAGCCTCTGTTACTTTGGTCCCAGCTCTCTGCAGGTCATTCACTAGGTCCCCCCGTGTGGTTCTGGGATTTTTGCTCACCGTTCTTGTGATCATTTTGACCCCACGGGGTGAGATCTTGCGTGGAGCCCCAGATCGAGGGAGATTAGCAGTGGTCTTGTATGTCTTCCATTTTCTAATAATTGCTCCCACAGTTGATTTCTTCACACCAAGCTGCTTACCTATTGCAGATTCAGTTTTCCCAGCCTGGTGCAGGTCTACAATTTAGTCTCTGGTCTCCTTTGACAGCTCTTTGGTCTTGGCCATAGTGGAGTTTGGAGTATGACTGTTTGAGGTTGTGGACAGGTGTCTTTTATACTGATAACAAGTTCAAAAAGGTGCCATTAATACAGGTAACGAGTGGAGGACAGAGGAGCCTCTTAAAGAAGAAGTTACAGGTCTGTGAGAGCCAGAAATCTTGCTTGTTTGTAGGTGACCAAATACTTATTTTACCGAGGAATTGACCAATTAATTCATTAAAAATCCTACAATGTGATTTCCTGGATTTATTTTTCTCATTTTGTCTCTCATAGTTGAGGTATACCTATGATAAAAATTACAGGCCTCTCTCATCTTTTTAAATGGGAGAACTTGCACAATTGGTGGCTGACTAAATACTTTTTTGCCCCACTGTATGTTTGTATATTTCTTTAGCACATTCTCAAGATTTGTATCAAAAATACATAAAACAGTCAAATGAAGAACCATAAAATACAAATTAAAATAAGTCAGATTAAAATGCCAGCTTTAACTAAAAGCTTTGTTTGGACACACTGCTTCTCTGATAACAACAGGAAGTTCCACAGAAAAGGAGCTTGGTCGGCGAATGCTCTGATCTCTGATCAGGTGCTTACATCGATATTGTCAATCCCTCAGAATGATTTGGAAATATCAGTATAGTACATCCCTATCAAACAGAGCTTCTTCAGGTTCGTGTTTCCTTAAAAGACCCGATCCTGCTCTGTGTGTTATAACTTAAATCATCAATGATTCACAGCAGCCCTTTAAGAGTAAACTGAATCTGTGCATGCTCTCTGCAATAACGACGCCTGTCTGGTGTCTCGACTCATAATTCTACAAGGAGTTTTGCTAGTGATGATGTCCTAACCCAGACAAAAGCCAAGATGAGGGGGAGTCTCCTTCTTCAGAGAACCTATATTTAAACCTCCCTCATCCATCCGTACGCACAATATCACCTCCCTCTCTCGGTGTGTCTTTATTCCCTCCAGTACAGCTTCCCTTTCATCTTTCTCTCATCTTTCTCTCCCCCCTGTGTTAATTCTGTTATCATCTGCTCCTTTTCAACCTCAGACAGTTCTTCATCACTCAGTTTACTCCCCCTCCATCTTCCTCCAGGACCATCCATCTCTGTTTCAGCCCCTCACCCACTCATACTCACTGGCTCTTTCTTCCATCTCCTTTCCCTATAGGGGGTCAATGCTGCCAGTCTGTCTCGCTAGAGAGCGCACACACATGTCCAAACATGAAGTCAACACACACTCACACACGCGCCTCCCCAGGGTGTGTTGGATATCCCTTTTTCCTGCTGTGGTGCCGATCTGCTCACCAAGGTGAGCGGCGTCTGTCCATGTTTCATCACTCTGCCCACTCAGCTGAGAGGGTGAAGTTCTGGTTATCCGGCAACCCGATGATGACCTGGGTTGCCAGTAAGGGTGTGGTCATTATCTTTAGTGTTAATAATACGGACCTTTATTGACAATAATTCTTAAGAAGGGGTTAAAATGTTAGCCGATGTTTGCCTTGATCGCCAACTTAGCTTAGCACTGTGTCAAGAAATCAGGTGCTGCAGTTTCAAAAACAATGCAAATGTAAAAACACAAATGACAGTTGGCCAACATCATAATCCCTGAATGTCAACAAGCACTCCTGTCCCAGCTGTGTGCATACATTTTTATGTCCCCGTTTCCGTTGTGTTTTGAGCTTTTTTTATTTGCAGCGTTTTGTGTTAGCAGCGTTTTGCTAATGAATGTTTTCTCAACGCTGTGCATGGGTTGTCAAATTAGTGAAGATGTTTTCTTTACCCGCATGTGTTTTGCCACATCTGTGCTTTTATATTTGCTTTGTTTTTGAAGCTGCGGCACGTTTCTCCTCATGGAAGTGTTTTGGGCTGTAATAGCTTGTTTACTCCTGTTGGCCACCTTCGCATACAGCACATTGTCTGATCAAATCATAAAAGCATATTCATTGACATACCATAATGAGATAGTAAACAACACTGAATAATGTAACCCGAAAAGAGGCCCTGAAGCCAAACAAATGAATTTATTCCACATGATTTAATACCTTACTATCTTAAAACATCCTCCTCCTTACAACTCAAGATGTGCAGCCAGCCTCCCTCCTTCTGAAAGGTGTGAGTGTAGCTGTGTGTGTGTGTGTGTGTGTGTGTGTGTGTGTGTGTGTGTGTGTGTGTGTGTGTGTGTGTGTGTGTGTGTGTGTGTGTGTGTGTGTGTGTGTGTGTGTGTGTGTGTGAGGCTTCTTGCTGACAGGTTTTGTATTCACAATACACAACGCGCTGTGATAGTTGTACACCAAGCGACATTGGCTCTGTTGGAATCACCCCAGCCAATGAAAACACATTTAAGCCTTTGTGAAGCTGCTTGAGCGTTTATTCACTGAAGTGTTCCCATTCACACTCTCATTAGGGATGACTGATTGCCTCTTATTTATTGTCTCAAGGATAATAACTCTCAAATTATCAAGGACTTAAATTGCCCTTAAATTCAATACTTAATTCTTCCAATCTTTCACCGTGAACAATACAAAATCACTGCCTGTGTTTCTTTTCCCTTTGTTTTTCTTCTACATTCTCCGTCTCTCGAGTCAACAGCGTTTTTTCCCACCTCTTACTTTCATTACTGTCTTTTTGTTCAGGCACCACTTAGGACGAATCTCACTGATTATGTCCTCTCAGTTTCCATAGTGATACTGAAATAAAATATGGACAAAAGAGAGGAGAAAGTAAGTATGGTACTCCACTTCAGCCCCACTAAGGCCACACTCCAACCTTCACCCAGATTAGCCCGCTGAGCATTGATTCACCCAATACCATTTCAATCAGGAGAGACTTGTTTTGATGAAACAATATATTTATTGCCAAGAATACACAGATGAATGTGATGGTGTTTGGTGATTAGAACCCGTTGTGTGGGAGGGAGGGGGGGAAAACCAAGCCAAAAAAAACCCCTGGTGGAAGCATGAAGGGATTGATGGAGGTCGGTCGGAAGAGGAGTATTTAAAGGTTGATGTGAACCCTGGATTCAGAGGAATGTGGAGGCGGAAGGGGTGGAGGAGGGCTGCGTCGAGTCACCTGAAATGACACGAGAAATGACAAGGTTTAGCGATACGCTGTGATTGGCTTGTGGGAATAGAGATGAAGTGATAGGTTTAGCTGGGGAGTGAATGCCCAAAGAATAGTGAATTGGAATAGGTGAATGACAGGATATAAAGAGGTCTTCTTGATTGAACTAGCTTCATTATTCATGTTCTCTTAAAACACTTGTATTAGATTAAAACATTCAGATAAAGACAAGGGAAACGTAGGAGATCCAATCGTTTGAGTGTGGCAGTGAATTTGGTCACTTCTTTTCTATGTATAATGACTGTGTTTTAACTCTCCAGCCTCTCTGAGCTTGGTAGAAAAATGATGTAATAAGATGCAACAAAGCCTTTGAAAGTTATTCACTCTCGGCCCTCGGGGACAATATGTCAGCTTTTGCAAAAGTTCTTTAATTTTTATGAAGTTTTGACCCTAAACTATAGCTCCTTCAGCATTTCAACAACACTTGGTTACCATAAAAATAAGCCCTACTGTGCTTTCTCGGGGTTGTCCCTTTCCTTTAGTGTGTCATATACTGTAGGATTGTGTGCATGTCAATGGTCGGCAAAGGCTGAAATCCCTGTGTTCCCTCCAGAGGGAGTTTTCTCTCTCACACGCCACCATTTGACTCCTTTGTCGACTTCAGGAACATAGTGACATCCCACACATAACACTAGCGCTCCAGCATCATGGGCTAAGAGGCGGGACATCTTAGCCATCCAATCAGAGCAGACTGGGCTCTGGTTTCAGACAGGGGGTGAAAAGAGGAGCTGCAGCACAGGCAGTAGGAGAAAAATAAAGAGCTTTTTGAACATTAAAGCATGGAGACATGTCCCAGTAGAGGAACAAATAAAAAATATGAATACCTGAGAACATTTGCATAATAGCGTCCCTTTTAAAACCTCTTCTTCTAGGTTCAGAACCTTACATTTTTTGGTGGTATTTAAGTTAAAGGCACTTGCATAAGAAAACCTGAGAGAAATGTAGAGGTGTTATCCTGATAATTGTGTTGATGCTTTAATTATTCACGGTAAATCCATCTAATTTAAGACATTGATTCCTGGCCGGTAACAGAGCCTTCAACATTAATATTCCCAGCCACTTTTCAAATGGCATTTGGTTTTAATATTTAATTATTACTCATGCTTACTTAATGACCCTTTAACCTTTTCACTTCTGCTTAATTTGAGACATAGTCAGACATAATTGACTCACATTGCTGCTTGTCTGGTGGAGACGAGTAAATGGGAAGTTGAGTCATAGGTCGGCTTCTGTTTTGGGTGTCGGTGTCGCAGACAGTCGCCCGCTCGGGTTACAGACCCGTCGTGCTGCAGTGCAGAGTACGGTTGCACGAGGATGATGTCAGTGAATAGATTTATGATGCACACAACAAAAGTGCTGCAGGATGGTTTGGGGAATAAAAAATGATGGTTTGGTTGGGGGATTGGGGGGTTAGGGTGACATATGGTGGTGGGGAGGCTCTCTCAGCTGGATGTATTTGACCACTAGCTCTCCTGCTGGGAGGAAACCCAGTGTGTGTGATTGGTTTCTGCGCTCATGCACCGTGAAAAATGCCCCCATCTGCAATGCTCTATTGTAGGGGCAAGTTAAGGTCACACTGTTGCCTCTATTTGTCTATTTTATTATTTCCTTTGTCCCCATTCTGAGGAGGTAGCTCTCACTAGATCATGATTACAGTGTCTATAAAAAACACCTCACACTGCGAGATCTTAAAAAGTGGCCTTCAGTGAAGCTAAAGGAGGACAGCTCGGAGTGTACGATGTCTTTGTTTTGTTTAACAAGAGGAAAAGAAAATGGAGAAAAAGCTCCTGAAAGGCCTATTTAGTTTTCCACTTTCTCCACCGCCCAAGCATCTAAGAGTAGGGAAACAAAGCAGGTCAGCAGAAAAAGGAAATGAAAGAACACGGAATGGGAAAATTGGCTTTTGTGCACCTGCTGGGTGAAACGAGGTGAGAAAGTACGCCTTTGTGAGGAAATTGCTCATACCAAGACACACTCCTGCTCTCCCACCTTGATCTCAGCGAGCCTCATCCCTTTTGGTTCCTCCTGTTTCATTGTAGTTTGGTTTAGTCCAAGTCGTCCTGTGATTACGATGACACAAAGCAGTATTACTGTGTCTCTCTCGTGTGTGTTTTTGTACGTCTGTCACTGGAACATATGTGCTCCTACGTTTCTATTTGTGTATGTGTTAACAGTCTCTCTGTGCATATTCATATGTGAGAGCATGTGTGATGGGTTGGCATCACGCTTAATTACACTCATAATGATTACACTGAATATATTCTATTAGATTAGGGATTTAAATATACATATTTTTAGCTGACTGTGAAGCTTATTTGATGAAGTGTTTGTCTATAATACTAAATCAGTCATTGTGCCATTAACTACAATCAGAATCAGAATTGGTTTTGTTATTAAGGACTTTGCTTTAGTATGTATGGTGTATACAAAAACATGTATTGGATATCATTCGTCAAACTAGTCCACCTTTTCACGCCAACTACACACATTCGCTTTAAAGTAGTATGTGCAAACTGATGCTTAAAATGAAATGTTCTCCTGTGATACTCATCCTCTGAGAATAAAACAGATGTATTTTATTTCTCCGCAGGTTGGCTGGCATCTCCCTTAGGGATAAGGTGAGAAGTTCAGTCATCTAGGAGGGGCTCGCGTTGAAAGGAGCCAGTTGAGGTGGTTCGGGCAGCTGGTAAGGATGCCACCTGGGCGCCTCCCTAGGGAGGTGTTCCAGGCACGTCCAGCTGGGATGAGACCGAGGGTTAGACCTAGGACCAGGTGGAGGGATTATATCTCTTCGCTGGCCTGGGAGCGCCTTGGAATCCCCCAGTCAGAGCTGGATGATGTGGCCAGGGAAAGGAAAGTTTGGGGCTCTCTGCTGGAGCTGTTACCTCCGCGACCCTGACGGAAAAGCAGGAGAGGATGGATGGATGGATGGATGGATGGATGGATGGATGGATGGATGGATGGATGGATGGATGGATGGATGGATGGATGGATGGATGGATGGATGGATGGATGGATGGATGGATGGATGGATGGATGGATGGATGGATGGATGGATGGATGGATGAATGGTATCTTATAAAAATAATACTAAAAGTGCTGACTTTTATTTGCATCGACTTGAGTCAAACATCATATTTCTTCATTTTTTGTTTGTTTGCTGCTGGTTGCACTCCAAACTTCCCCCTATTTTTTTTTTAGATTGAATAGTAAGTAATAGTAAGCAAGTAAAAGTGAGCTTTCCTTACTATGCTTTTATTGTGAAATATAAACAGATAGCATGCAAGTACTGGAGAGTCTAAACCCAACACCATCATTTCTCAAGCCATAATGCTTCTGTTATAATTCTGCACTTTTACTGTGAGACTTTCCTGAGGGCCTTGCCCATAGTTCAAAGTGAAATTGGTGATGTGTATAACATGGTTGTCATGCTGCCAAATGTACACAAACAGAGACTGGGGCATTAATATTTAATGTTGTGTAATGTTCCCAAATGAATGAGGAAACATGAGATCAAGGGAACAATGGTGGCCGCTGTCAAAGGCTGCTGAGTGGAGTGGATAAAAGGTTGCAAAAAAACCACCCTTATCTTATCTGTTGAAGGTCTAGTACCAAAGTCTTCAGATTAAATATGCTTTTTGCAAGTTGGACAGTGTGCCGTAGTTTATTTGCAACTTTTAATAAGAAATTAGGAAGACCTTGACTTGACTTCGTAGCAGTTCGGTTTTTAATGAAGTTCAGCGACTGGCATTCATTCATCTGCATTGATCAGCTCATCATCGTTCTCTTTAACAATTACATTTTCACCTCAATCTCCAGCAGCCAGTCATCGTGCTGCAGTCAAACTTTAAAACTGTTCTCCTCTCTCCTGCAGTCAGCTGTTATTTCAGGTGTTTATGCTCCAGTCCAACCACCATCCAGCGCCCAGGAGAGCTAATCCAGAGACCTCATCACGCCTCCCTCTTCATCCCATCTCCTCCTCAAATCCAGATCTTCAGCATCCTCTCGGTATCGGCAGGACAGTACCTTTTATATCCGGCTTCTATACACATATTATCTCCAGTACTGCTTTAGCTCTGAGTGATAGCGATGCTTGCCAATGTAAACACAGAACATATTACTTCTAAAACACGTTGCGCGTTGTTTTTGACAATTATGAACCGAAACCTAACTCCTTTTTTTATAGCAGCTTTCAGAAACTTGGATGAGGAGGGAAAGAGAGACAACCTTTTCTGCTGACACTTTCTTAGTGTCAGCAGAAAAGTGTATTGAAGACATTAAAAAGTGCATTTTGCATAATAGGGGATCTTTAAGATATACGATATCAGGATCGGGGTCTAATCGCCAAAGACTATCAATCAATCAATCAGTCAATCAATCAATCAATCAATCAATCAATCAATCAATCAATCAAAGTTTGTTCATATAGCCCTATATCACAAATTGTACATTTGTCTCAGTGGACTTTAAGTCTGTACATCCTACGAATACGACACCCTCTGTCCTTGGACCCTCACATCGGACAAGGAAAAACTTCCTAAGAAACCCCAGAGTAACGAGGGAAAGTGGAAGAAACCTTGGGGAGAGCAACAGAGGAGGGATCCCTCTCCCAGGATGGACAGACATGCAAAAAATGTTGTGTTTAAATTAAAGCGATAATACATTAAGTCCAAAATGCTGGAAAATGCATGTGTCTGACTAAGACGACTATGGATTCAGGTGGATGTCAGCAATTCTGACATCCAGCCATCAAAGAGGTTAACATTCCTGTCTTATGGCGCACGAGTCAATACATGTTCTTTAGACAACAAATGAAGTCTTTCCTGATTGAACTAGTGTGAAGTCCTTTTTTTATCCGGGCTTTAATGATTTAGTTGTCCAGGCAGACGCACCCATCTGACAAAAGACCCAACATGACTGAATACACAGCATGGTCGATTCTGTTCATGGCCAATTTTACGTGTCAGTCGGTGAATGTTTGACCCAGTTCCAGTTTTACAGTTCAGTGATCCCGATTAGAAAATAGCTGCTTTATTGAACATGTTGTTGGTAATACGTGTTTTATTTGTTACAGTAAAGAAGGAAGCTTAGTTCGCCTCAGTTCAGTTTAATTATTTGATATTTGGCTTATGCTTATTAAAGGCTTATGTTCCTGGACAGCTGGCAATCTCTGCAGTGTTGTCTGCTTCTTTTCGAGATAAACCACCGTCTCAAAATGATTATGGCACAGCTCTAATTACAAAATAATCAATAAGTTAAAAAAGAAATCCCTGGAGCTGCATGGAGTGTGACCCTGAAAGGCAGAGTTTTTAACAAGTGAGGAGAAATGTCACAGGCAGAGAAGCTGAAACATGGCAAAGTGAAGGCTGGCTCTTTGATTTACCCCTCATATTTTCTCTCTCATCCATCTATCTTTTCCTTGCTTGCTCTCCCTTATTTTGCCGGTTCAAAGCATATCCTGAGAATCTTGCCTCATCCACTACTGTCTGTCTGGGTTTGTTTGATCTCTGTTACACATGAACACACACTTAAACATTCACCAGCTCATGGGGACACCACTCAGAGGCACCCTTATCCACCCACAAACTTACAAAGACACTCAGTGCATTATTCATACACAACAATAAACACAGACTTTACATTATTCATAGTTTGATGTGTCATTATGTAACACTCTCTGTCTTACGGTGGATGAACGGCGCAAACACGCTACAATGGACAAGATGAAGCAAAATGAAAAAGGGACATTATGAGAACAAGATATCGTGTGGTGGCGGTCAGGAGGAACACGCTGCAGCGTCAGGAACAATGCAAATAAAACACACACCGCTCCAGCAACTTAACAACAAATGCCATTTAGAAAATATCCACAAACCTGATGAAAGATGCACAGCGCTGCATAAAAGAGGCACAAAATACAACAGAAATGCAAGAAGATGGTGCAATGCACACAGTTAGGATCGGGGAACTTGTTGACATGCTGGGATTATAGTGTGGACTGACTGTCACTGGAAACGTAGCCTAAAAATTGTAGTTTTATTGGCTTTTTTTTAACAATGAGATTGCATGATTCCTTACGGTATTATTGCAGATCTGCTGTAAACTAGCTAGCTAACATAGCTAGCCTAGTCATTTCAAATATAACACTTCCAGTTATAAACAGGCTAACTCTGCCAACAGTTGTAGTCGGCCAACTCTCTAAACCCAGAACGTCAACAAGCGGTGGGCATCACTTTTAAGTGTCCCCGTTTCCATTTAGTTTTGAGCTTCTTGCTGCATTTTGTTTATGTTTCATCAACTTGGTAAAGATATTGCTTCATTAGTGTGTGTTTTGGCACAGTGTTTGCATCGTTTCTGGAGCTGCAGCATGTTTTTATTTTTAATGTAAGTGTTTTGCACCTCTCGGCCACCGTACCATCTCTTCTTCTCCTGATATCTTTTTACATCTGCTGTTTTTTTTGTACTCATCTCCTCCATGTGCCCCCAATAACCCGCCCACGTCATGCTCTCCAGGTGCACATGAACGCATCATCACAATGCAGCTCTGAATCGCGGTGCAGTGCGGTGCATTAATGTGCCGAGCACGTGGACTCCAGGCATGATTTTGTCCATCGCTCGCCTATAATGCATGCCTGTGTTTGCGTGTGTCTGCGAATTCATTAAACAAGAAGTGGGCCTCATAATTAATTTCCTGTCTTAACGTCAGGGAAGATGGATGAGGAAGATTATGTTTAACAGAGACAAATGCAGCCTCACAGATAGCAGAGGATTTGGCTTTCTTTTGCAAAATAAGCTTTCAGCAGATTGATCGCTGTGGGGACTCTTTCTGCAGATAAAAAAGTCCTTTTCTATTTAAAACGTGCTTGTTTATTTTGCAGCACAACAAGCACATTCTGTTTATCGTTATTCATGCAATTGTTAAATAAATAAAAAATCACATTTTCCTAGATGTGATGCTGTCATTTGAGCACTAATGGATAACAGACACATCCAGCAGTGGCTCAGTCAGTAGGGGCTTGGACTGGGAATCGTAGGGTCGCCGGTTCAAGTCCCCAAACAGACTTGAAATATGGAAAGTGGACTGCTACTTGGAGAGGTCCCAGTTCACCTCCTAGGCCCTGCTGTGGTGCCCTTGAGCAAGGCACCGGACACCTCCAATCCCCCCTCCCCATTGCTGCACAATAGCAAGGTACTAGTACTAGGATGGGTTAAATGCAGAGGACCAATTTCACTGTGTGTGCTCTGCTGTGTGCATGTATGTGACAAATAAAGAGGCTTTCATCCTCCGGTTCTTATGCAGTATGAAGATGTGACACCACGTGCTCACCCAGTACATATGACTCAATGTGCGTCAATTTTCGGTCGTTTTGCCTAAAATGTAATCCCTCCTTGTGTGTTCGCTGAATGTTACATGAATGAGTTCCTGTTTTTAGACTCTCATCATGTTAACCCCTAGAGAGCTTAAGCACAGTTTAGCCTTTCTGCCCAAACACTGTTGATCCTTTCATGCACACAAACACTTACGTAGGGACAAACACAACCAGCTGTGTGTGCATACATATGCAAGGCTTCAGTGTTTACGCACACAAAGACAGCATTCACAAACAAACACGCCTTTATTGCACACAAATACAAAACACTAGCATTATAGCATTGATTTCTTGACGTCTTGTCTGGTATTAGCAAAGGTTTAGGCTTAAAGTATTACATATGGTACTGGTAGCATGTTTATGGACACATAAGTACGTGCTCATAACCTAATCTGATTTTGATTTGTACTCGCACTGGTGAATGGACATATTTTGACCTCAAAAATGTTTGGCAAGTGCATGAAACGTAACTACATGTGGTTTAGGGCAATGTGCAAATATGGGAAGCATTTCCTTGGCCCCTTGTAGGAAGCTGAAATATAACACTGACATTTAATCATTTGAAAAAAGTAAAAGCAGTTGCTTATTTACACATTCAGCAGACATACAGCAGCATTAGCAGTCATGTAGCGTCACGCTCCTGGCCTCCTGACAAATTAATTATTCTTTGGTCCAACAACTACCGAGAAAAATATTTGCTTCTGCTAAAATGCTCCACTAAGTTCCTCAGCCAGTCATTCAGTGTGTCTGCCTGTGGTTTGATGCTGGGTTGAAAGTGTGCTGGAGGTTTCATACAAGCTTTTATTTAATACTAAAAACAGCCGCCTGCTGCTGTGATAAAAGGGTTGATGAAATCAGTGAGGGAAATCAAACACTAAAACAATCCATAAAACCAAAACAGTGGACTGAAAGGTGCTCGAAATGCCTCCCACAAGGTATGATAATTATCATCCAACAAGGCACTCCTTCTGGATAGTTATTTGATCTATTGCTCGTTAAAAATATTAACATTGTAATTGTTAGGACTCATTTTCCAAGGTACATTGTCAGTGGAAACAACATTTCATGATGATTAATGAATATTAACTAGAGTTTCTAAATAGGTGTCCCATGTGGAGCTACAGATAGCATGCATTAACCAAAATAGCACTTTATTAGACATATTACACTCCAAACGTAAACCTCCTTCATGAGGGAAAAGGCGTGAGTTACAATGCATATTACAATTTTGAAATTACACAGTTCACAATATGGGACTTACATCTGCTTTGACGCACCTTAACTGATCAGGCTGGGACCCCAACGGACAGTGGCTTTCTAACCACCCCACACACGTTATGCATTACAGTAATGCACTTCATGTGAACAACATCTCGTTCTTTTTCCTTTCTAAATACTGTGAGTCACGTTCGTGCTCAGCTCTGACTGTATTTTGCACAGTCTTGCAGAGTCCTCCACTTAAAAAATACAATTCACTGCAGTTTGCCATATGATCAGTGTTTTCGTTTTTTTTTAGCTTTGAAGGTTCTTTGTAAAATACAATTCGGTGTAAATCTTGTTTTTTGAATGCTAAATAGTTTCTTAAAAATACTTATTTTGTATTATCCCTATTTATGTTCCCACCAGCAGATATCAAAGCAAATTCCTTAGGTAAAACGTACCAACTTGATTCTGAGGCATCATTTTTGCTACACTAACCTTAAAGCAGATTTATTACATCTGATACTCAACACAAGTGACTACCTCACAGCAAATGACGTGATGGTGAGAGACAAAGACCCCACAAACAGGTTAAACAACAAGGTGATGAACGAGCTGATTCAAGGACACGCTTAACACATGCATTATATCTGACTGGGCTGAGTAAATGAATGTGACGAATGTAATGTCATGCAATGAAGGGCACCCATGTGATTACATCATCTTGCGTCCATAAAATGACTCTTATTACTGGAATGAACACACACACAAAGTGATGAATTACTGATTGAATGTCAACCAATCGCTTTGACACACCACACACACACACACACACACACACACACACACACACACACACACACACACACACACACACACACACACACACACACACACACACACACACACACACACACACACACACACACACACACACACAAATGCAACATTCAAGTCCTTGCATCCACAGACAACTCTTCCCTTTGCCCTCCTCCTTTTCCCTCTCCTCTCTTCCCTCTTTGTCCTCGTCTACATGCAGCCATGCCGAGCCGCCTGCGAGGTAAAACTTTGCATCTTCCCTTCCCTTTATTAGTCTTCCTCATCAACCTCCCCCCCTCATCTGGAGCCGAGCCAGCCTCCTCTGCAGGACACAACGCGTACTGATCACCTGTTAGTGTGTGTATAAGATGCACTCATATGTGTGTGTTCATTGCCTCATCTCCACATCACCCTGCCTTTCTTTGTCTCTTTGACTTTGCAGATCTCTTGAAGGTTACAGGTATAATATAATGTTTCCTATCAGCACTCCACCAGGATTACTAGCAAGCACACACATGGACGTACAGATGTAAAAGCTCCAATGACAGCTGGATCATATTTTATATGAAGTGTTTGACATATCTGGCGATGCATTTCAGTTGATCTTTCACTAAACCCCTCCATAGTTTTGAATTTCTGCACACCTCTCAGTGGGACTGATGAACAGCTTCTATGCAGAGTTTGGTGTCTTTTTTAAGAACTAAAAACAAGGATATGTATTAAACCGTGTATTTTTCTGCTCCAAAGTACGTCGAAAACATGTCAGCATCCTCCGAGGAGATTCCCAGTCCTGTAGCCGGTCGATAATTGGTGCAAGTCCAGGTCGCACAACCAGGGTCACACGTGCTGCTTCGTGTCCAGAGAAAAAGGCAACAGGAAGAAGACCGGGGGTTATAATTGCATCATTAGTCCTTTAAGTGTCAGAGATTGAGAGACTCGGATAAGTAAAAAGAGTGAGGATCTGCTTTTGAGCAAGATGAGGCGATGTGTGTTTGAACAAGAAATGGAAACATGTACTTTCCGACTCCAGATGATTGAGTTTACCATGGCAACCAAGGAGTGACATTTTGTCTGTTCACACTCCCACACAAATAGAGGGCTGGATTTTCATCTTCATTCATTTCCATGTGTGTGCATTAGCCTTGGAAAAACGTGGCAACAAAATTAAAATGATGGAGACGGAGATGAGCCCAGGATGGAGCCCAGCTGGGGAGAGATGGATGGGTGTTGGTGCGATCTAAATGGACAGAGATGGAGAGACGTTAAGGGTCTTGGGAAGGGTAAGGGTGGAGACAAAGGAGGAGAGGAATTAGAAAACCTCACCTCCTTGAGCTCTCCTGACAGACAGGGCTGGGTAAAGAGCTCTGAATGGGATGGCTGGATGAAGAAAGGGAGGAGGGAGGAGGACTAGACGTGGGGGAAGGTGGAGGAGGAGAAGACACAAGGAGGGTTCATGATCCATCTTCTAGCACCTGACACCAGATCAATACTCTCTGAACCACAGCAAAGCGCCCACATCTCTCTGCATTGCTCCCTGCTCTCCATCTCGCTCTCTCTGCCTCATTCATCCCCCTTTTTCTATCTTCGTCTTCTCCCCTGTGCCCCTGCCTATGACCTGGCTTACATCGCTCCCTCTGAACTCTCTGACATCCCTCCTATCTCATCTTACATGGCTTTTCAGAGGCTCATTCTTCTATCAGTATTGTTGCACTGCAAGTTAAAGTCACCTGGTTCTTTGCTGTCAACATAGGTCACGTTATCCATCATAGGACACCGCTGAAACATCTGAGACTGCTCCTCATTGTCATGGCTGCCAGCATCATCTCAAGGCAAAGCAGAACTGTGCAGAAAATGGCTTTTTATCAAATGAAATAGGACGAAAAGGTACCTTTAAACTCGATGCGTTTGCTAGGTTGCCGACAGAGTATGTATTGAGAGGTGCACTGCAAATATAAGGTAATGATCGCAATAGTTTATTGGCTTTCGGACACTTATTTGATACCAGTCCATAATAAAATAATCATCCAGATATGTGTATTAAACAATCTAAAGCCACAGTGTGAGCATTTTTATATCCTGTACTTTGCATGTAAATTATCCCACAATGCATTTTAAAATGATGTAGTGTGCACAGAGACAGTGTTAAGTGACAGTCTCTTACCCAATATTTTCTACCATGATGAAATATGCTTATGGGGGTAAAAAAGGTATATTGTGGTGGCTAAATAAGAGGGGTGATCTGATTCAATCAATCCAATCACAATCTCCAATTGTGTATATAGTCCTCTACATATGTATTAGCTAAGCATGGTTTGTTTGTTTGTTTGTTTGTTTGTTTGTTTGTTTGTTTGTTTTGTCAAATATATGGAAAAAGTGGCCTGGTTATCAGGGTGTTGCATGGACCACGAAAAACAACCAGTTTACATTTTTATATAATCTGAAAAAGGGGTTGCATTTCATAATACACCATTTGTCTCTTATGAAAACAGATATCCTAGTGCCCTTCTGGCCCTACGTAATAAAAAGTGAATGAGTGAATGAATACCAACAGGGTCCATTTGTAAATCGGAATATGCAACCAGCTGTTCTCTGTCATTGTTAGCTGAGCCTCTAATCAGGCTGCCAGGGAGAGTTTTACATCACATTCATTCTGTAACCAGCCGCAAATGACCCCCCGGTTAATACCTGGGCCACGTTGGTCTGTGTGAGTGTCTGCTCCGTAATTCATCACATCATTTGTTTCCATATCCTGACAAAGTAGGAGATGTAAAGAGAGAATAAAAAGTGAGCGGGGCACAGTATGAGAGCACCAGGCAAAAGGTCTTATGTCCTTTCATAAGGCGGCAGATGTGCCATCAAATTCAATTAACAGCTTAAATGACATCAGGGAATATGGTTATTTTTTAAATGGAAATCCCTGTAATGTTTTCACTCATCCCAGACTGACACAGGCTTCTGCTCACATCGCCGGTGTAATGGACTGGCAAGGAATTGATTATGAAACCCAGTAGCAACAGATCATTGGATTATATACCCCCCCCCCCCCCCCGGAAAACACAATTACTTTAAAACACAAGGGAGACGCCCCACAGACTTGGTAACCTAATGAAAGATAATCAGTTAATAATCGGTATCTTAGAAAGTGTTTTTAAGCCGATCAATCTAATTTTTATTCCAATAATTGAACTGCAGTGTCTCCACATTCAGGCAAAGATTTATAGATTTGTAACCTGGATGGATTTTCACAGCATCATCTGTTTATTGGCAACCCTCCTAACCCTATATTCAAAAGTAAAAACAAAGATCTCACACTTACAATACATCACATTTAGCCACACATATATTTGCAGAACATCAGTGCTTTTCACATCTGTACACATGTGCTTTTCCAACCCTACAGGGAGCACTGAATTAGTGGATTTAGGTCAACTGGAACAAACATATAAAGGTCACTCAAGGGTGTAGGAACAATATAGCAAATACGACATATAAACTGCAGCATCTGGTGTTTTGTAAAGTGTGCAGCCTTCAAGCAGAACATGTGAGGTGTTTGTCTGGTCGTCAGTCACAAAGAAGACAAACTAATATATATAATTGGTAGCTACCGAGTATGTTTTGTGTCTATCAAAGGATCAGATGTCAAGACTTCTTTTGAACTGTGTGAAAATGGTGTGTTTTCATTTTTGTAAAACTACACTATGCACTGTTGAAGTATTTCAGGATGAAGGTGAGCTACTGTTCACCTGCATATTCAGACTGGAGGAACATTCACAGTGAGAAAAAAGAGCGTTGATCATCGGTGAGAATACATTATTACATTTGACATTACATAGCATTTAGATGATGCTTTTTTTCCAAAGCGACTTACAATAAGTGCAATAAACCATAAAGATTCAAACTAAGGACAACAACGACAGTGCTGACATATTTACTCTAAACAAGTTATATTCTTGTGAGTGATGGTGCTAAAGTTAAAATCTTAGGTGCGTTTTTTTTGTGATTATTCACCAAAGTATAAGTGGCACAGGTGGGTCTTCAGTTTGTGACGGAAGGCAGGAAGACTCTCCGCTGTCCTGATATCAGCGGGAAGCTCGTTCCACCATTTGGGAGCCAGGAGAGGAAAAAGGCGTGTCTTTGTTGCAGTGTTGCGTGTAACAGGTTCCACTTCACAGTGAGGAGGGATAGCAAGCAAGCTGATTGGCAGATGCAGAGCAAAGTGCACGTGCTAGATGCTGTGGTTTGACCATGTCTTGGATGTAGGAAGGGGCTGAACCCTTTCCAGCATGGTAGGCCAGTACGAGTGTCTCTAAATATTGTGGCAGCCAGTGAAGGGAGCGAAGGAGAGGTGTAGTGTGGGAGAACTACATTTGATCGATCTTTGCTGTATATTGATTGTTATTGTCACGTTGATACAGATTTTATGAATCATTCTCCAATAAAACCCATCTTTTCTTTCATTAAACTGATAGGACTGCGCCAGAGCGTCAGACTTCAGAAGCAGTAACTGGTTAAAGGGAGGATAAGTGGGGGATGGAGTAAGTGGGAGAAGAGCGCTGCCGGATTGAAGGGGAGATGTGTTCAGTGACAGGAGGGGTCAAGGGGCGCTACGACAATGTCACCACGACATCCCCCCTCTGCACGACGTCTGAGGAATGCTGAGGAAGGGGCAACGTGTCTGTCTCTGGGGAGAAGAGGAAGAGGGACGGACAGATGGGTAAAGTGGTTCTGGAGGCTTCAACCGTCCATACCTGTTAGCATCAAGAGGCACTGAAGTGGAAAATGGACCTCCAGCTGGTACCAAACTGCTTCTACAAGAAATCATGAACACATTGCCTCACAAAATACTCTATCCTTGCAATCCCTAAGTTAGCATCCTATTGAATTTGGATTTCTTCTTATATATGATCCATTTATGATTGTCCATCTCTGTAAATATTTCACTAAGTTGGTGAAAGAGACATTTTGAATGATCAAATCAGCCATTAAATTTACATTTTTCTTGAAAGTCAAAGAGCAAAACTGTAGCTATAAACGACAATTATTCAAATTTAAGTTATTTATAATATAAACTTGGACTTAGATAAAGGAAGAGTTGGACCCAAAAACTATATCACTGGCTCATAGTATTCAGGTCCCTTTCTTACTGTATGTCCCAGAAAAGTAGCATTGAGTTAAAGGGGACATATTCTGCTCATGTTGAGGTTCATATTTATATTTTGTGCCTCAACTGGTAGTGTCCATGCTTTAATGTTCAAAAAGCTCTTTATTCTTCTCATACTGCCTGTTTATCTCTTTTCACCCTCTGTCTGAAACCAGAGCCCAGTCTGCTCTGATTGGTTAGCTGGCCGGCTCTGTTGTGATTGTTCAACCTTTAGGATTTCAGCCTTGGTATACCATTTACATGCACAAAAAAACAACATAACACACTAAAGGAAATAGAACAAAACAAAATGAATAATTGGAAATAAAACGAGAATGAGAAAATCAATTAAAGCATATGAGTAAACAGACCTGCATATTCAGGATTATCCTCCATTATTTTGGATCTACTTGTGCATGCATGCTCTAAACATGTTTTTCCGCCTGATATGCTTTTAGACTCTCCTTGATGATACAGGAAATCGTTTGATTTGTATCCTGGTTTTAGCCTCAGGTAGCCTAATACTCTTGGTAAGAGTGCCAATTGTTTATCCTTTGTTTTCATGTCAATTATGTAACCTCATTCATTGGTCTCTGGCTCACATTTCATTTGAACACAAGTCATGAAACACACACACACACACACACACACACACCAACACGTATGTATGCACACACCTCCTGCCTGTATAATGCCTCCACTTATTGAATAATGTATGAGTTGTCTGCTTGTGTGTTTCTCTGACAGATGCTCTTTTCTGTCACTCAGCCAGCACACAAATGCCTATCGGATGCCCCCCTCCACCCAAGTCCCCAACAAAGACACACACACACACACACACACACACACACACACACACACACACACACACACACACACACACACACACACACACACACACACACACACACACACACAGAGGTCACACACGGGCATGATGAAGACAGTATGGTCGCTTCTGCACAATAAAAGTGAATGCTGTCCCATTGACTGCCGTGGCTGCTTTGCACCACAATGATTCTTCATATAAACGCTTCATAATAGTGGGCTGAGTGCAGGAGGTAATGCTTTATTAAGTGGATATCGCTCACACAAAGCAGAAGGGAGAACGAGAGAGAAAGAGAGATAGACGCCGAATCGTTGGCAACCAGCCTCTCCTTTCAAGTCGGCATCAGTGGAACTTATCAGAGCTCTCGAAATCAAGATGAGCGGTGGGAATGAGAGGCTTTTAGAAATAAGAAAGCTGCTGGCGGTGAGCACAGCCGTGTAATTTCCTCTCCCCGGCTCTCGGAGGCTCCTATCGCCGCCACTGATCTACTGTGTCTGGGGGATCTCTTCGCTCTGTCTCTGGTCTGTCTGGAAAGTGTAACCAAAGGCGGCAAGCAGGGGTGGGAGGGGATGGAGGAAGAAGAAGAAGAGCAGGAGGATGGAGGCTCGGAAGACAAAATGAGAGGTACTGGTGGAGAAGTGAAGATAAACACCAGACTGGAGGAGCAGTGGTGTAAATAGAAGTAGACTTCTACTTTTAATTAAGTACAATATCTACCTGAGAAGGTAATGGGAAATAAATGGGAGGAGAGAGAGGAGGCCTTTAACGCGAGGTCAACTCTTCTTCTACGCTTCTTAATTTTAAACCTCGGCCATCTCCCTCCAACCTTGATGACTTACCCCGCGGCGAGTCCATACTGAATGTTGCTCTGCTCTCTGAGGACCAAGGTACATCTCAGGGCAATTTGTACCGATGAGCACAAGGGCATATGAGTCACACTAGCTAATAGGAAATAAAGCCTCGGATGAACCGGTGTTAGTGTCACATTAAGTGTGAGGCCAGCAAGTGTACTCTCGCCTACCAACTCCTGTAACGTGACAAAAGTACGCTGACAAAAATAAAAGGTCATTCATACGAGGTCCCGCTTACTGCCCTCTCCATCCCTGTATTATAACAGATGAGCTGCATTAGCAACACTAGCAGTGTAAACGATGGATATCTAAGATAATGAGAGCAAAAGCATTTTGTATTCATGTTAACCTGCAAGCTGGATGGAAATACTTCCTGAATTACATCCGTTAACACACTCTCTTCCCACACTGTCAGCTGAGGTACTTCCTATAAGAAGGGATTTGCCTTAAAGGATGAGCAATGGCTTCAGGTTCACTATCCACACAATGGTTTTCATGATTTAAGAGAATCTATTTATGTGAAAACTGCCAACCACAATATGCAGGTGGATTATATGTGTCCCAGGTTCCTGGAAGTTTTGTTATAACCAGAGAAAACTGTCTTTTTTTAGGTTGTCAGTGTCATTCATTTTGAAATAAAAAATGAGCTTCTTCGTTATATTTGTTCATTAGTTTACAACTTTGAAAAGTCCTTTTTGTTTTGCCCACGTTCATCCAAAACAGGTAAAAATATTATACGTTTAACTTGATGATTGACTTTGTTAAAGAGGTGCTGGGTCTTCCATTTCCTGTTGTGTTACACAGGTTTGTGTGCATGTAAATGGTCTGCAGGGGCTAAGATCTCAAAGTTCCCTAAGTCCTTGTTAACTTTAGTAAAATAATGACACCACTATGTAACACTTGTGCTTCTATTTGGCTAACACTCCAACATATCGATAGGCTAAGGGGCGGGACGTCTCTAAGCAGTTGACCAATCACAACAGAGCCGGCCAGCTAACCAATCAGAGCAGACTTGGCTCTGGTTTCAGACAGAGGGTGAAAAGAGGTGCTACAGCACAGACAGTATGAGAAATATAAAGAGCTTTTTGAACATTAAAGCATGGAGACATGTCCCAGGAGAGACAGAATACACATATGAACCTGGAAATTATCATTATTCGGCCCCTTTAAAGAGTTTGAGGATGAGGCCAAGATAAAAGTTGTGCTGCTCTACTTTCTGGAGACAGAAACTTTGTGTCTCCAATCAGTGATGTCGCAGTAGGTGACACTGACAGCTGATGGGAAGCCTCCCCCCCCACCCGCTGTGACATCACTGATTGGGGTGTGGTAGAAGTGCAACATGCCTGGAAGTTTCCACCCAGCAAGAGCACAGCCCCAGCAGCCTCTGCTCTGTGTGAGTCCCTGTTGAACCTTTTTTTTAAAACAAGTCAATCCAGAGATCAAGTCTTTCCAACACTGACAAGACTACAGGCGGCATCTCTACTTATGCTGATTTACGTGGTGATTGATTTGAACCATTTTTATGTGTGTGTTTTCCTCAGGTTAAACGAGTAAAGCGTAATCCTGTCGCATGTGTATTTCAGCCAGCCGAAAGGAAGTGGTGTGGTTGCCAGGCCGATGTTGGCGTGGCAATCAATCCGATGGGTGTGGAAAATCATTGAGATATGTTATTATTAGAACAAAATAGCCAATTTGTCACTCTATTATGCAGACACACACACACACACACACACACACACACACACACACACACACACACACACACACACACACACACACACACACACACACACACACACACGAGGTAGTGTGTTTCAAAGCTGCTTCTGTGCCTCGGTGTATATGATGTTGTTTGCATAGCAGAAATGAGATCATTCGTGAAGCCCCCCCGGGGTCACATTTCCTCAAGAGGAGGGTGAGAGGAACTGAAAAGAGAAAGAGGGTTGTGTTTTTTTAATCTGGCTGATGAGGAGGAAGGAGGGTGAGTGCGTGTGTGGAGAGTAAAGCGTGAAAATAGATAAGAGGGGGGGAGGTGTGCAACGGGAGCTGAGGGAGGGAGGGAGGGAGGACGTTGTTGCCCTGTTGCATTTTTATTAGGCTCGATTTGAGTCGTCAGGGGGATGGACGCCATGTAGACACCATGCAAGGACAACTTGCCACCTTATCACTCTGTCTCAACCTTTCCTGCTCCTTCTCTCCCCCCCTGGCTTTCATGTACGTCTCTCTATTCCCTCTTTCCCTTTCATCCTTTAACCCTTAAGTGTCCTCAGCTAGCCTGAAATGATATCCTCTCCAACTAAAATGACATTATTAGAGCCTCCAATAACACAATATCCCTTATAAATGAACGCACTGATTTTGAGGCCTGCTCTTTATCTTATGACCGTCTTTGTTCTCAAGCAACATTACACACATGGTTTGCGGGTCAGGCTCGAATGCCTTCAATTAATGAGTCCAATCATTTTGACATTTACTTAAATCCTCCTGAAACATAAGCAACAAACACACTTCCTGACTCCTTCTCTGGCCTTGAAAAGTCTGGTGTAAAACTCACTGGGTGTAACACGAGCGCCCCCTGGTGGCCGTTCAGCATCTTGCACACAGAACAGATTTTATTT
>NC_086361.1:20225530-20250530 GCF_036324505.1 Eleginops maclovinus
AAGCACCTTTTTTAACACTAATTTGGGACTTAAAAAAAAAAGGAATTGCAGATAATATTTTATATCTTTCTTCTTAAAGATTCACATTAGTACGATGCAAGGTCATTAAATCCCTTGCTATCGTTTTTCTAATAATGCATGCTTTTTGCTTTGTGCTGAATTTAATTATTGAGGTAAAGATTGTGTTTAAGTATTATATCATATTCTTATTCTGTACAAATCCAATGAAAAGTGTTTTCCCTCTTCCCTGTGGAGCTCCATCTTATCCAAAAATAGTATCAGTGAGCCACACTATTGCACTTCATGCAAATGGAAATATTTATATTAATCCCACTTAATAAAAACAGTCTACGGTTAATACACCCCAGAGCGCAAAATGTGTATTAGTTAAAAATAGTCCTCAACAAGCAAAATGTGACTTCAATTTCAGTAACATTATCAGAAACTACAGTGAATTTTAGAAGGAAACCAACAAGAATATGTATTGTTTTCTAACAATACAACTTTAAACAAGGCATGCTTTCATGCTTTATTCAATCATTTATAAAAAGACGTCAGGTGCTTTTCTTTGATTCTTATGTGAACAAATTAAATAAAAGGTGAAACAATTATTAAAAACACACCAGTAAAACACACTTTTGCACATGGACACTGTTGTTTGTTTTGAAGCAATCACACACACACATCCCAGTGATTAAATACTCACTAGTGCACCACATTTGTTTTAATCCGCAGCTGAAAGTCGTCCCTAACAAGCACACATTAACTCCAGTTTGATTAATGGTTGCTGTAAAATGTGCATGTTTTTCTACAAAGGAAATGAACAGGAATATTAGAAGAAGCCACTGACAGGGTAAGGAATTAGATACGGCATTTCCTTTACTTCTAAGTATTTTTCATAATCTTAATTATGGTTTATAACCGACCTATGAAGGATTGATTAGTAATGTCTTAATCATTCATAAAGGCTTTTTTCCAACCACGTTCAAACCCTTTAAATCCTTTAAGGTGTACACTATATTTCTGGCAATGTGTCTCTATAAAAAGGTGAGCAATTAATCATAGGTTAAAACAATAAATCACAGCGAGTGTTTACCTGTGAAGCGACGCTGTCAGTGGAACATGATCACAGGTGAATTTCCTGAAATTTTAATGAAGCATTTATTGATGTTTCCTCCTCAAAATCAAGACACATTTCATGAAACATCAGCGGATAAAATGTCAGACACTGAGCTAAGTCAAACCCGTATAATTAAATTAATGAAGCTCATTCACAAGCCAAAGTTGAACTGTTATAAAAACACTGCTGACACTGTCACCACCGTCTCCAAGCTGTGCTGGCCTGCAGCGGAGCCACAAAGTGATCCCAGCTACAGAGCGCCGAGTGAAACAGTGTGTGTGTGCTCGCTCCACCATTTATCCCCAGTGCTATCAACACATGACTAATATTTACCCTGAACTCATCACTATTCATCTGTTGATGCCTCAGCGTCGCCTGGGTTTGATTGTTTATCGTCCTAAATAAACATGTGGTGGTGAACAAAAGAATGCATACGGTAGGAATATGAAATGCTCTCTCTGTTGCTTTCTGAATCAGTAACATGTGAGAGGGCGACACAGGGAAATATGCTGATGCCGGTGTCTTCCTAAATGTGTTCAATATGCTTCCTTAAATCACAAAGTGACAATCTAATGACACAGCAGCACCAGTGTTTTTGTCACTCCTTAAATATGTGCTGCTGCATGTTGTTTATGCTTGAGCTTTGCTTGTTTGATCCCATGGTGAGAGTCACATTATGAAAAAATACAGTTTGTGCAGTGTATGCCTGTATCTGTGTGTGATGTGTGCAGTGTTGGTTTCCACAGGCTCTGCTCTTTCCTCCTCCACAGCCACCTTTCGTGCGGATTGCCATTTAAAGCGGCTGAATAATTGAGGAGTAACATTTGCGTCAGCCTTCCTGGGGTGTGTGTGTGTGTGTGTGTGTGTGTGTGTGTGTGTGTGTGTGTGTGTGTGTGTGTGTGTGTGTGTGTGTGTGTGTGTGTGTGTGTGTGTGTGTGTGTCTGTGTGTCTGTGTGTGTGTGTGTGTGTGTGTGCTTGTATGTGGGGTAGAGACTGAGAGAGACACTTGTTAGGAACAGGTCACACACACACACACACCTGCTACAGTGGCCATTATTAGCTTTTATCACATGTCATACAGTAGCCGCCACAGCACAGCTGAACCGATGCTGATGAAGGCTTTGCCGTGCAAAAAAATAATGTATTAGCATCGAAAACACACTTAATATTCTCTTATGGCGAGCGTCAGTATAATACTGTTTCATCAGAATCATTATTGAACAGCAGGAGCTCTTAAAGCTAGTTTGCTTTACTGTCAGTGACCCAGAACATATATCAAATAAGGGCTGTTGTTTTTTCTTCTTATTGTCAATAAACATTATTTTCATTAAGAAACAGCCGTTATATCCCACTTAAATGTTGTATGAATTATACACTTGACACATGAGTAAATAACGCACAAATGAGATAAGATAACAGATAATTAAGTATAAAATATGAGCAATAAAGTATAAAAGAAACTGATTAAAAACAGGTACAAACATGTCCTATTTCCCTGTCTGTCGGTGGCGCTACCCCTGAGATAAGTTAGAAATATCGTCTTCATTTAAAAACTAAGATCACATAGAAATATAGCTGAGCACTGATTTTTGTTTTTTGCAAAAGTATCTCAAATGGAGTTCATGCAAATGTTTGGACCTATTTTCAGGTGTGGATGAACACACATAAAACGATGCATGTAACACGGTCTCTCTCTGAAGGCTTTTTATTCTCACTGACTACAATGGAGCTCTACTGCACACATGAATGACACACACACACACACACACACACACACACACACACACACACACACACACACACACACACACACACACACACACACACACACACACACACACACACACACACACACACACACACACACACACACACACACACACACACACACACACACACACACACACACACACACACACACACACACACACACACACACACTCGTTTTTATAATGTTTCTCGTCTAGACTCAGATCCTAATTTGATGATAATATCTGAACACCGTGTATTTTGTTCTTGCTGATTTTTCTAGAAGTATTCATTTCCTCATGGGATTGTTTTAAATGTATGCAATTATAATGAACTCAAACCCATTTTTTCCTGAACCCCCCCTCAGTGACCTCTCGTTCCTTATCCCAATTTTTAAAACTGAGACTTGACTGCATCCAAAAGCCCTTCTGTTCATTGGCCAGTTAATGTGTGCAGCCTTTTTTGTTTTGTTTCTCTTGTAACAGTTCATACCCCTCACCTCTGACCTCTGCAACTCGGAGGTAACTGAGGCCAAACCCCCAGGATTAATCCCCAAAATGGCCGCCTCACCGAGCTGTTTATCCACCGACCTTTTATTAAGAGAGGGTCCCTAACCTGAATGAATATTGTTTCACTGGCAAACACAAGCAGACGCAATTAATCAAAGCCTTGTGAGCCTGTGTATGTGTGTACGTGTCGGATTTCAGGCCGCACACCTCAGCAGTGTGTTTTCACACAGCGCCGTGTTGCTTTAACCTCTCCTAGACTCCTCCAGGCCTCACCAGGAAAGGAATCACAACAGACTTAGGTTACACATGTCCTACAGGGTGTGTGTCTATGTGTGTGTGTGTGTGTGTGTGTGTGTGTGTGTGTGTGTGTGTGTGTGTGTGTGTGTGTACGCCTGCATGCCTGTGGGTGTCTGTGTCCTGCAAGACCTTCACATTTTAACGAGGATTAGCTCTATGTTTTCCTTTCATCACTTTTCTGATGGATCCCCAAATATGTTCGAAATCAAATCGGGACAAGCGGCGCACTGTGCGGATGTTTGGACGGTAAAACCCCTTCTACCTGAGCGGGTTGGACGCTGTTGAACCTTCACTCAACGAGGGACAACACCCACCCACCCACACACACACACACACACACACACACATACACACACACACACACACACACACACACACACACACACACACACACACACACACACACACACACACACACACACACACACACACACACACACACACACACACACACACACACACACACACACACACACACAGTCCTCTTAAGTCATTACAATAATCCCCCTCAGTCTGGATCTGGGAGCAGAGCAGGGACTCTTCGAACTTTGGATAAAACCAGACGCTGGCTCACTGCAGCTCAAACAAGAGGCCACAGCAGACCACCGCTGGTGCAGAAGAAGTAAAAAAATAAAAAAACATAGAAGAAAAAACACATGGGCCCCGTGCACAAATTTGCACAAACACACACATGGGCGGGGATGTAGGTGCTGCATCAGTTCTTCTTGAAATGAAATATACAGTTCAAAGCTGCAGCTAAAGCCCAACAGTGAGCGTGCATAATGGCATTTCCATACTGTGTCACACAAATGTATACTCACAATGCACACGCACACACACGCCCAGAGATGCGGGGGCACTATAAACAGCTCTTTATATCTCTCCCATTCAAATCGATTTGCTTACGGTCGGCTGCCAAAGGGACCAAATCTAACTGTTTCCCCTTGAATACATTAGACGGCGAGTGAGGTTGGGAAGTGATAATGACTTCCCCTGCTGCTCTCCCTCTCTTCTTTTCGTCCTCTTCTTCCCCTCCTCCCCCTCCTCCCTCCATCGCCACTCGTCTGCATCTGTGTCTCAGATGGGGAATTTGACTCGTACGCATCTGATTGAAGCCGGACGGACTCCATCCTTCCTCCCTCGCCCTTCTGTGACTCTTCGGGTCTCCGGCACAGAACTGCAAAGTTAAAGCGCTGCCTTTTCTCTATTTTTCCATCCCTCTCTTTCCATCCTCTGAAGGAGAAGAGCCTTTTTCCTTCAGGCCAGGAAGCAGTGGACACGCACATCAGGGTTGTGAGCTGAATAGCTGGAGGCCAAAAACACTGGACACATAATCAGCGGGAAAACTGCTCTAAGCTTTTGTAAGAATGCATAAGAATATAACAGACCGAGGCCGTTTTCATAAGCGAAGAGTAATGTGTGTTCTCCAAAATTAACTGGGTTATAAAGAAGTGCATTGATGACGTATTTTTGTAGGCCAGACCCGGAAGTTAGCCTCACAAGCGCCCCCTCGATTAAAAAGCCATTGGATTTCAGTATAATGCAGAAAACAATAATAACGTTTACAATACTTTTATTCTGCAGGATAATCTCAACATATCACCACCGTTTTGAGGTTTTTCAAGCTTAAACACAATGAGCAGCAATGAAAAGCTAACGTAATGCGTATACGGTGGCATGGCTGTGCATCACCAAAGCTTAAGGGGGTCTCATGATGATGTTTAATAGTCTCTTTCATTTAACTTATTAGCAACAGCTGCCGGGGTTACTGAGTGGAGTATTTACTGACATGTTAAAACAAACACTTATGTGTTAAAACAAAATGTGCAAATGTCTTCAGCTTGTGCTAATCACAGATCTTATTTCAGGCTTCTGACACATTCAAAAAAGTGATGAAGGACTAAGTATTTTCTGGGTTTTAGGACTCATTACTGTGCCACTTTCTTTTCTCAAACCCGTCCATTTATATGTTTATGAAGCCCAAATGTGTCCCCAACATACAGCACACTCCAATAAATATTGAGACTTTTAAGAGTTTTAGGCTATTTGCTTTTGGAGTGAAACACATTTCTCCATTTCATTAAAAAAAAGTTACGATTATACAGAGTTTAGACCAGATATAAGTCACACTTATCAGGATGAAAGAGAAGTAAATGCCACCAAGAATTTACCTTTCTGGAGGTGAGAGTAGTGACTGGACACTAGAGGAGCTTTAGGGCAGGGACAGGCAGTACCTTTCCATAGATTAGTTGGAAATTAAATATATAAAATATCACCAGAGTTATCCTTATACTGCACTGCCAAACCATGAAAAAACACCTCGCTGACTTTAATTAAATGTGTTTTGTCAACAGATTACATATAATTAAGTAAATAGGTTAGCTAAGAGCAATAATATTAAGTTTAAATTAATATAATTATGAGTATTTTTGGCTTCAACGTTACATTTTTTGAGTGCAATGCAGAAGCAACAGAGCTGCAATCTCTTCATGACTCTTTGGAAAGCTGGTGCAAACAAGTTATTTTAAAGTACACTTTTTCTAATATTTCTTGCAGAATTAGGGCCCTAAATCTTAAAAAGTGAGGGGCAGCAACAGAAGGACAGAGAGTGAGATTGAAAGAGACAGAGAGGACTTATTGTACCAGTGTTAGCAGATGTACAGCAGTGGGATGTGTGACCAAAGCTCTGTCAAGCCTGCGGGTATCAACACAATGGGGACGGACTGTCATCCCCCCCTGGCTATTAATATTACATTACTGTCACTTCAGACCAATCCCTCAGTTAAAGAGCCACCGGTGTGTGTGTGTGTGTGTGTG
This sequence comes from Eleginops maclovinus, assembly GCF_036324505.1. Lineage (NCBI taxonomy): Eukaryota > Metazoa > Chordata > Actinopteri > Perciformes > Eleginopidae > Eleginops > Eleginops maclovinus. The sequence continues at coordinate 20,232,023 of NC_086361.1, forward strand.
TGTGTGTGTGTGTGTGTGTGTGTGTGTGTGTGTGTGTGTGTGTGTGTGTGTGTGTGTGTGCGCGCAAATTGAAAAAAAATAGAGTTAAATTTGCAGCTAAAGTCAGATTATTCTTTGATCCATTATGCAGAGAGGCAGGAGCCGGGCTTCTATAAATGAGTGTTGAATTATGTAAAGCTTCACGGAGAGGTGACGATCAGAGGTGGAGATCAGGTAGGACTCGATGGTGATGATGACACATGTTGGACGCTGAGGTCATGTCTGACTCTCAGGGAAAGGGAAGCCACCCCCCCCCCCCAAAAAAAACCCTCAAAACTGCAGAGAGCATCATCTGGCCCACATGTGGATCTGGTTTATTGCTGGATTACCGCCTGTCGCAGCGACGCTACACACTGTTTGTGTTTCTCACTCTTCTTTGTTCTGTCCTCTATGAGGAGTGTGTGTGGTTTTTTTCTCTGAAGGTTCTGTTCTTTATTAGGGCTGAGGAGCGTGTAGACTGATGCCAGTAACTCTTTCTTCCCATGATTATTTGCCTCAATGACTAAATCCATCATCGTGTTATTATTATTTTTTGATTTGTTCACTTTTTAAGGGGTTAAAGCAAGAGTGAAGGTATTATAACTTAAGGCCTATGTTGGTACCATTTTATATGACGTTCCTAACAGTCTTGGTGTCTTAAATGTGTTCATTTAATCCAAAAATTTGCACCAAATGTTGCTATGACGCATATTTGAGCTATTTAGTTCAATCTAGATGAGAGAAGCTTTTATATACTCTGAACTTCAAAAATGTCAAAAGTTTTCTAACAAAAAATCAATATTTAACACAAGAAAAACTTCACAAACGCAGCTAAGTTGCATTGCCAAATTAACTTTAGGTTCCCAGCTTTCAGATGATATTCACTACGTGTATGGACCTATACTGTTGACCTGTTCTCCCCCCTAAATATCACCTGTCCACCCTGAAAATAGGCACAAACATGAATGTATTAGTCAGCTATTCATTACAGTAAAGCTTCTTGACTCCATTTATAGCGCTGTGAGACTATAGGCTGTAAATATTAGCATAAGAGCATGAGAATAAATTACCATACTTTGTTAAACAGGTTTAAAATGCTGTGTTAAAATCAATTTAAATATAACATTGGGTTAGATGTATTGTAAAAACCTAAATGGTATCCTCCTAGACATTGTGATGGCTCAATACTTGATGCAGCATTTAGTAATTGCTGAATTATAGTGCTAATTAAATAAATTAGACCATGGCAACAGTGATTGACGTCCTCTGCACAGCAGTGGCATTGTTAGCGCTGCTGTCTGCCCAATTAAGACTACATTTCCCATGCACATTGGATTATTTGCATGAAAATGACACTGTGGCATTTCATGATAAAGATGATGTCAAAAGGCTCTGGGCTTTACAGTAGAGGCTGAATGCAATGGAGGCGCTTTGAAGACAAATCTGAAGCGTTTCTGTTTGTGTGATGGAAGAAAGGAAGCCTGTTATTGTTTACTGAGATGCAGTTTCTACCAAATATACCCTGACCTCAACCCCTGGCACACACACAGCTTTAAAGCACTACCTATGAAAGGATCCAGCAACAAACAACTGCATATATCACTGATGATATATATATCAGCCCGCTAAAAAAAACAGTTAACAAACAACAGGTGCTTTGATTAGCTGCTAATGCTAGCTAACTCTATGGTTAAACTGATGGTAAAACATGCTAACAGTACCTGGAAATCATTGCAGAAAGATTCTCACAGCTGAAGCAGGTCCCAGGACTGGTCTAACACACAGCTGTAAGGATGATTCAGAAGCGTTTAAAAAACAAAATCATTTATTAAAGGCAAAGATGAAGAAGACATGTTTATAGGGTGTAACTGAAATGCTAATTGTGAGGCTAAGGAGGTCCATTAGATATTTTAAGTTTAAAAAAAGTCAGCAAAACTTCTAGATGTCTGGATATTAAATGTAGGCTCTACTCATGGCCCCGCTGTCCTGTGAGCACCACAGCTTCACAGATACACTGATTTTTTAACGTGAAGCAACTTTATTCAGTCATTTTATCAGCTTCAATCGCTTGGTTCGTTTGTTTTGGTGAGGACTACACCTCTACGGCAATGGTGGGGGTGACAACAACTCCCACGATCCTCACAGAGCCACCAAACTCTGTCCATTGCTATTATTTGATTGAGAGACGCCTTGTTGCAAAAAGTTAGTCTGATTTGACTTCTCTTGGACCCCTACAGCTTCAGTGAAATTGGTTAAAAAGGAACCGTTTTCTCAGCGACCGCCGTGATTGCTGGCTTTAAAAATTTAAATAGTTGTTGAAGTTAAACAGAGACAGAAGGTGTTTTAAAAAATCAGTTGGACTCCCAGAGGAAATCTTTTTCAAAACGATATTACAGCACACGCAACTTTTCACGAAAACTTGCAATACAGACACACACACACACACACACACACACACACACACACACACACACACACACACACACACACACACACACACACACACACACACACACACACACACACACACACACACACAGACGCAGACACAGACACACACTCTGGGCTTTGTGGGGAATATGGCTGGAATGTGAGATCGTCAACAGAGCATGTGGAAGGGAAGAGGAGGCAGCAGCCTGCCAGAGTGTTGTTATTCAGGTCCACACGCCTCGGCATCTGTGTCAGCTAATGAGAGAAACTCAGCTCTGTTTCATCTAGTCTCCCTGGACCAGGAATTAGCATCTCCAAAGACAGACGCAGCGAGAGGGACGTCGGGAGGGAGGGAGGGAGAGGAAGAGAGAGGCAGGGAAATACAGAGGGAGGGAGAGGGAGAAAAATGAGGCGAAAAATAAGTGTGATCGACAGAAATAGGGGGAGGGGGGAGGAGGAGGAGGGGGGAGAGACTGGCTTCCTAGACGGGGAGGTGAATATAAACACAAACTGGCTGTCTCTCTGTCCCTCACACACATGCTGCAGCATATTGACAAGGCAGAGTTAAGTGAGGTGGCGGAGTGTGAGACAGCCCTTAATAGGTCCCTGATGGACCCCCAAGATGAGAGGCCAGCCACTCAACACAGAGGGGGGGGGGGGAGGAGGGGGAGTCGGGGGTCACAGGTCATAGGTCGGCCGATCATTACGTCCCCCCCACCCCCCCAATCCACCGCCGCAACCACCCGTTCCCTCTCCCACTTGACTGCACAGTGCCTAATGATTATTAACACGTTAAAACACTTAAGGAGCGCTGGGAGCGAACGCACCCCGGAGAGAGAGGGAGATGAGAGGAGAGGTGGGCGAGAGAAGGGGGGAGAGGGAGGTATGGTAATGATGTGCTTGCACATGATTTGCCGGATAGATATCACTAATCACCTCATCCCTATGGTGACACCATTGGGACGCGCGCACACACACACACACACACACACACACACACACACACACTTTCACTATTACTTTCACACAGAAACAGAAATATCAACCTAATAAATATTTCTCTTTTGCATTAGATTTTTTTCCTTTTTTTCAAAGACATAGTGCATATTTGAAAGGCTGCTCGTTTGTGTGTGTAGCGCATTTGATCTAATTGTGTGTGTGCGTGTCAGTGTGTGAAAGTCTGCATCCGTTGGTGCTCGTGTATGAGAGTTTGTGCAGCAGGTTTGTGTGTACACAAGTGTGTGTGTGTGTGTGTGCGTGGACCAGCGGGGGGCCCTCTCATCTGTGCTTAGCCCAGTAAATGGTAAGTGATTGAAGGGTTTGATGTGGAGCGATTCAGCTGGGAGCTCGTCGTCTGTCTGCGTTGAGCCCCACAGCTCATAATCTCATGTAGCGAGGCTCTCCACGAATCGGAAACTGAAGCCAGCTGAAAATATTTTACAGCCGAAGATGAACTCAAACCAAAGGAACCACCCACAAAAGTTTCCCAAAAGGGATGGGACCCTTTAGCATCGCAAAATGGGCTAATGAGATGAGAGTGAGAAGAGAGAGTGGTGCACACAGCTGAGAGGCCATATTGGATTTGTGCCATTTGTGGAAAACAAAGATTGCAGATGTTCTCAGATCTCATATTTAAATATTTCATTTCAGATTCAGCGCACAAACGAGACATTTAAGTGTCTCATAATGTGTGGTAGGGTTAGGCAATAAACCAAAGTAATTTCCAATCTAATCCAGGTCTATTTCTGTAGTCATTTATTTCGCAAATACATGTTACTAATTGAAATTAACTGAGACTAGCTGGTGACATAAAGCAAAATAAACACCTGACTTTTTACTGTTTGTCATCTCCTCTCTCTCCAAATTCTGCTGAAGTATAGAGAAGTTCAGGGTGGATGAGGGGGTTTAAAAACATGGGACTGCTGTTCAAATGAAAGTCAACATTACATTTTGATGTAACGTTTGATTTAATTTGCAACAGTAACCACTTCTTTAAAAGGGACATATTTTTCTGGTTTCATATTTTTATTTAGTGACTCTAGCGTGACATGTCTTCATGCTTTAATGTTCATAAAGCTCTTTATTTTTCTCATACTGCCTGTGCTGCAGCACCTCTCTTCACCCTCTGTCTGAAACCAGAGCCCAGTCTGTTCTGATTGGTTAGCTGGCCGACTCTGTTGGGATTGGTCAGCCGCTTAGAGATGTCCCGCCCCTTAGCCTAAACTCCCTCTGGAGGGAACCGAGGGATTTTAGCCTTTGCAGACCATTTATATACACAGAAACTTATATAGCACACTACAGGAAAGGGGAAACGGATAATAGGGGGCCTCTTTAATCTTTTCAACAGACACTTCAAACCTCTTCACTGCATCACTTTGAACTGACACTTCAAATGCTTCAGGTGTATCAACATCAATTGTAAATACTATATCATATCTCACACGTAGAAAAACAAACGGGCAATTTTCAGCAAAAGTGATCTCATATATTCCTATTACATATCTGAATTAAAACAAAGAGATTATTTAGTCTGATTATCAGAAATAGCAATGTTTGATTCTGATGCCCAAAAGGTGTGTTCATATGAAAAGGTATTGTGGGTTTAGTACATTAACACCCCTGTGTGGAATAGTAAACGGAGCCATATTTAACTCAAGGGTCACCTCTCCATCTGTCATAGATATTGTACCATGCAGCATTTCGGGACCGACATGAAGCATTTCATCTGTTCCACCAGAGAAGCTGTGTGTGTGTGTGTGTGTGTGTGTGTGTGTGTGTGTGTGTGTGTGTGTGTGTGTGTGTGTGTGTGTGTGTCCCAGGGGTGCATTGTGTCAGTGGGGGTCAGCTGAGCGGCTGCTGGGGGAGGGTCCGCCCGTGAAGTGGTCAAGCAGCCCCAGATGGGTTTCTAATAGTCTTAATCCAACAGGTCACCGTGCTGGGCTCTGCCTCGCTGCCGCCCCTCATAAACCTGGTTTTCCTCTCCTTCTGCCTCCTCTCACTCTCTTTCAACTCCCCTCTGCTTATCTAACCTCCCCCCTCTCTGTCTCCCCCTCCTGTCTCGCTCTGCCTGTCTTTCCAGAAAAGCAGCAAGAAGCTAATGAGGCTTGGCTGGCGTTTATCCAGCTCTCTATCCCCTTGTGTGTCTACAGTGTGTGTGTGTGTGTGTGTGTGTGTGTGTGTGTGTGTGTGTGTGTGTGTGTGTGTGTGTGTGTGTGTGTGTGTGTGTGTGTGTGTGTGTGTGTGTGTGTGTGGGGGGGGGGAGCAATCTGAACTTCTCTGGGTTAGATTTATTGTAATATTTGTCTGCATCAAAATGAATATTAACATAAAGTGGGCAAATTAATGTGGTGATAAGGACGTGGAGAATCTGAAGGAAGAGCAGAAGTCGATGGGAAAAAGGCTCAGGTAGTCACAGGCTGTTGGAAATGGGAATTCCAAGGTGGATTTCCAGGGGCGGAAGGCAGGTTTTCCGCCCCATTAAAAGGTTCCCAGTGCAGGGAGATGCGCTCCACCTCAGATAAGACGGCCCCGTTATCTCTCCATGGAACAGACAGATGGGAAATCATTCCCGCTTTTCCCTGCGTCCGTGAAGCACCTGCCTGTTTTCCATACGGAGGGACACTCCCCCAGAAACAAACACTATAAACAGCCTCCCCGGCACACGCTTTGATGCTGAAATCTACCTTTCCACAACCTGAGAATATTCTCAATGCATCATTAACTCCCATTGCCGGAATTTGCAGACGTATCGAGCTAATGAGACACATTTCAGAGAGTAAATTTCAAAACGCTTTCCCTCAGTCTGACAGACCACTATGGTGGTGGTTCACATTTGATATAATTTACAGAGAGCAGCAACAGATAGGAAGCGAGAGGCTGAGTAATCACATGTGATGCTGGGAGGATGGAGACGAAGAGGGGACCTGTCACACACACATCGTTGTAGCAGTCATTAGTGCAAAGTGACAGTTTCTGGTGGCCCCAAGTGTATGTGTGTGTGTATATGTATGTGTGTGAGAGGGAAGAGAGACAGCGGGATGTAATGTATTATATCAACAACAGGTTCACTCCAACACCCCTGCCAACGTGACAGCGTTAATATTGCAGGATTATTATTCAGCCGAGCAGAGCTGAAGGTGCGATGACCTGAGCAGGTGACGGGACTAATTAACCATCGTTTGACCCTGCATGCCTCAGACAGCTGCTCCGTGTGTGTGTGTGTGTGTGTGTGTGTGTGTGTGTGTGTGTGTGTGTGTGTGTGTGTGTGTGTGTGTGTGTGTGTGTGTGTGATACCCAGCGTAAGAAATCATTTTTGTTCCTCCTCTGCCAGTGAGGTTGCGGTAATTGTGTGTGTGCATCCACCCGTCCGTCAAATGCTTCACTTTTTCAGGTGGTATCCCACACATGACTTGATTTGCATAGGAAACAAATTAAATGATCTCACAGCTGCTGGCGAAAAATAATAGATTTTTTTTTTTTAGAGACTCTGGGTTTAAGATGCTGGATTAAATCGGGTGTTAAGAGTTAATACTGTGTGCAGTCAATCAATCGGAGTGTATATAAAAGCACCTTTTCATTTAATGTGTTGAAGTCTATGTGCGGGGGATGATGCTGATATACTGTAAATATCATCATGTGGCAGGTGTCCATCAGCGCAGACATAATGTGAGCTGAGGGACCGGGCTGGTTCAAAAGGGGCTCAACTGTGACAGGCCTGATGTGTTCATTTACATATGAGAATGAGTTTTCAACAGAAGCCACAATAGACTTATCTAATGACCTGCAGAGAATAGAATCAGCCTCAGACTGAATAACACCGGTGACATGAGAAGATATGTGATAAATAAATATAAGTAATTACAATATAACAAGGACAGAGCTACTACCAGAACTAGATTTCCGTATTAATGTATTGGTAAACTGTTCTAGAAAATATTGGACTAATTGTCAGAATTTGGCATTTTTTGTTTTACAATTTGTGTCCTTTCAAGTATTTATACCTTATGATGCTTTTTGGGGTTTTCACCTTCCTGTAATGTGTTTCAGTGCATGTAAATGGTCTGCAAAAGCTATAATCCCAAAGTTTCTCTCCCACACACTCCCCTCCTTCCATGCAATAGTGCCATCTTAACACTCTTGCTTCTATCGGCTAGCGCTCCAACACATTGTACTTTGTCGACTAAGGGACATCTCTAAGCTGTTGACCAATAACAACAGAGCCGACCAGCTAACCAATCGGAGCAGACTGGGCTCTGGTTTCAGACAGAGGGTGAAAAGAGGTGCTGCAGCACACGCAGTATGAGAAAAATAAAGAGCTATTTGAACATTAAAGCATGGAGACATGTCACAGTGACACAAAAATACAAATATGAACCAGTTTGCATAATATGGTTCCTTTAACTTCTTGCACGACTGTATAAATCCAGTGCTCAAAGGAATAGTCAACAATGATGGAAATGATCCATCAGGCAATTAAAGTAAACGGATAAGCCTTCAAATCATCCAAAATGTGTCGAAATGTTCAAACCCTATTTCAACCTTTGGGTGGTCTTTCCCTGATTCTATCACCATTAACGCTCTACTGCCGTTGCTCCTAATCAATTAGGCCCGAGGATATCATTTTCCTGTTTGTTTTTTCACACTGTCTCGTGCCCTTTGTGGCAGTAACCTGTTTGCCAACTGAGCAGAACTAAATGTTATCGGCACTTAAACGCACCCTGTGGAGTCGTGTTAACTTCCAGCTGTGTTACCTATCGCAACCTCGAAGACTGCAGTTCAAAGTGAAGAAATAATTTCCTCTACACTTTTTTTTGTCAATTTGTCATGCTTGCTAACAATGAGTCTTCTTCTTTCCTCTCTCTTTCTTGGGCAGATTACTTCATACTTCACATGCATACACCACTTGTGGAATAGTGTGTTTTGTGTCGTCACCTGCATGGGGATCCACTCCAAAGAAACCCTGCTCCATAATGCTTTTAAAGGTAAAAATGTCCCCAGGTTTCCTTTTGAAGAAGAGCGCCAGAAATGAGTTTTGGACGTCCACCAAGTTAACAAGCCTGCAAGAAACAGAAAAAGAAATAAAATCAATCAATGCATCATAGACTTACATTTAACAACCGTTAGTCCTAGTGGGTCATGCTCCTTAAACACTGGGTCCTACATTTCCCACAATGCAACTCACAAGCGTCTTGTGTAAGTCTTTTCAATGCCTGGTAAATGCACGTGTCTTTAAAACTCCACACCCCCCCCCCGGATTGTGAGGCGGCGTTTCTGTTAAACATTTGCAGCAGCCTCAAAGCCGTGATGACCCTAAAGACATGATCAGGGTGGTTTTCTCAGGCTCAGCAGACACTCCCTAAATGTTTTCACAGGCTGAACAACACCTGTAACCATGGTGACTTTTCACAACAGAGATGAAGACATGGGATGGACTCAAAATGCTTTGAAGACAAAGTTGTAAAATGCATGACAGAGGCAACTCTTTTTTGGTTAAATTTGACTAAAATGAACAAAATTAAATGACTTGAATTTGACTCATTCATCAAAAGACCAGAACAAAATAAATCTTAAGGTGCCACATTTTTTTTTACCGCTCATAATTTCAAATGAAGTAAATTGTATTTGTAAAATCAGTGGAGTTCAGTACCTAATTATAAGGTTAAGTCTTCCCATTAATCCTCAAATGCAACCTGAAGCCTCCACCCACAAATCCTGAACGACGTTGTAAAGTTGATGCTGTTTCACCGGTTTTATGTGCTCCTCTTTTCCAACAATAGATGGCTTCTGCAAAACACTTCAATCTTATACAATTCCTAACGGACCCAAAGGGGGTTTCCTCAGATTGTTTTAGCCCAGCAGCTACCTGTAAAAGAAAACCTCCGCAGACACACAGAGGCCACTGAATTCTTGTGGGCCCCTTGTGCCCCGGCGCACTTTAATCTTTAATGGCATGGTGATGATAGAGTACTCTTGACCTCGAGGCTTGCTTGCGCACACACACACACACACACACACACACACACACACACACACACACACACACACACACACACACACACACACACACACACACACACACATCTTAAATCTCTGCAGCTCTCTTTTCCTCGACTCATTCGTCGTGTCTTTTAACTTCTCAGCGTTCCTACAGATTGGTGACTTCCCCAGTTCAACTCCTCAACAATAGGCAGGTCCTCCTCGGAGCTGGGGAGAGCTGGCCTGCCATTGTCCCCGCTGAAAGCCCAGTTATTCATTGCCCGTGAGTTAAAGAGCTGACCCCGGTGTAACACTGACGTAGCTGCCTTACAACACTGGGGCCCTTTGTGTGGCCCTGCCTGGTCTCTGATCACCCTGTAATGAACTGAGAGGTCTGTCGAAAATTTACAGCCCTCGCCTTTCATCCACCTCTTTGCCTTGTCTTCATTTTTAGTGCTCCTTTTCGCTCAACAGACATCATTTTAAAGGGTTGCCCTCCCTCTCGAGCGCCTTACACAATAACAATGCTGACAATATGAGATGGGCCATTAATTTCCCCTCAATGGATCCCAGTTGTTTTCCCCTCTTCTCCTGTCTTTCCTCTTTTATTTCGCTTGCTCTGTTTTGTTCGGCCTCTCCAGCTCTATAGGGATTGGTTTCTCCATCCCATAGGGGTCCAATTGACACACACACACACACACACACACACACACACACGCACAAGTAGGCAGGAGTCCTAAATGAATCACCTCCTACTGTTCATATAATGGAGAGTTAAACGCTTTAAATGCTTTACGACATTTAATCATTACCTCACACAGGCTCAATCTCACACACACACACACACACACACACACACACACACACACACACAGACGCACACACACACGCACACTAACTGTTGCCTCAAACGCAACCCTTATCTGTAGAAAAAAATACATCCAGGACATATGCAAAAATGCTACTGGATCCGAGCAATGCCGTTATTTTTAGTCTGACTAATATTTTTATTTTTTCCCTGCAAATATTTCTTCAATCTGGAATTGGTGATGGATTTCTGTGAACTGCGGATGGACCTGCTGTAATAAATCCTCTCCTTGAAGTGTGTGAGCGAGAGTGCGTGTGTGTGTGTGTGTGTGTGTGTGTGTGTGTGTGTGTGTGTGTGTGTGTGTGTGTGTGTGTGTGTGTGTGTGTGTGTGTGTGATATCCCAGGGTAAATTGTTTCCTCCAGGCTTTGAGAGGTGGGCATTCAACAGCCTGCCAAAAAAGCTATAGGCGATAATTAAATGATTCCACGCTTGAAAGGAGAAAGAAACAGAGACAGAGAGGGAGGGGAGGGGGAGAGAGATACCGAGACAAAAAGGGAAGGAGGAGAGAGAGAGAGAGAGAGAGAGAGAGAGAGAGAGAGAGAGAGAGAGAGAGAGGGCTGGACGGAGTGTGAGGAAGGGAAACAGAGAGAGATGGATTTAGAAAGAGGAGGTTTTTTCTCCACAGTGCGGGATGGTATCACACTCTGTTGGCCAACACACTGTGGATCCAACCCGCAGCCTGAAGCCAGCGAGGAGAAAAAGAAACATCATTGATCAGCCGTGTTGGAGGAGTCTAATTCAGGATGGCTCCTGTCAAATGCCAAACCAACACGTTTCAGTCCAACTCCAGTTATTTTTTTACCTTGATTTTTTGCTGTTTCGTTCTGCAGCATCCTAATTGAAATCCAGTCAAATTAGACTAACGGATGAGACAGTCAGTGGAGAAGCTGAGGGTTCAGTGCCTTGCTCATAGGCAGCCATTGTTGAGGAAGTGCTGGTCTGTATTCAATGCTTAAATACGCCATCTATTATATGAGGATAGACATAGATACTGTATTTGGATAGATTTTGAACTTAAACTAATAAGCATTTAGTTATTTGCTGTTAAAGTTAAATAACAATTCAATCTATTTTGAAACTTGCTCCTATTTTGTAGTACTGACATGTTTTATGAATGACTTGATAAGTTGATTGACAGAAATATTAGGGGTAAACACCTGTTTTTGTGGTGAATGTTCATAAAGTTTGGGGACAGTTTTGAGGCAGATGAGTGGTAAAGCGGAAGAAGCCACACCATTTAATACTGACTTCAGTCCCTAGTTCGGCATCAAAATTGGATCCTACATTTCCCACAATGCAGCTTGTTCTCAGACAGACCTTGCATGTTGGTGAATGCCAGAGTTTTTCATAAAACCCACCATCTTTCTCTAACCTCAACCAGGTGATGTGAGTGCCCACTCAAAACCAAAAAGGTGTATTGGTGATTCAGTAGCTTCGAGCACATATGGTATTACAAAAGACCCTATTAGCAGTGAACCAGTGATGATTGATTTCTAGCAGATATGAGCATTTAAAAAGGATCCCTAGAGTTACATTTCTCTCAATTCGTATGTCTAGGATAGTACAACTTCTACACATGTTAGTAAGTTCCTTAAAAAGTCTTAGAAGACATTATCCAGCTGCTTTTATGGACTGAGCAGAAGTGCTTTGAATGATGGGTATATCCATTTTGTCGACTGAAATTGGGGAACTTCCTCCTTGACAGAAAATGAATTTGATTATCTATTAATCGTTTAACTCAGTCTCCGAATTCAGCGTTCCATGTGCAATGATTTCCTCTTTTCTGTTAGTATTGTAAATTGAGTATTTTGGGGGGGTGGACACTGCTGGTCAGACAAAATGAGCAATATTAGGATGTCGCTGTGGGTTCTGGGAAATTGTGATTGTATCCGCTTTTCTCATTTAAATGTTTTCAGCACATCATACACTTCATGACTAATAATTGATTCATGAAATCACTGCAGCTGTACTATTTTGTTTTCCAGTTTAACAGTGAAACACACATGTGATAGAGGCACTTTTTCATCCCTCATTCATTTCTTCTGTTTGTTTAAATATTGTTTTCTGTCTATTACACCTTGGGGACGGCTGGCAATAATGATGTGAAATAAAATAAATCAAATCAAATATTTCTCATATTATTTTTGGGGTAAATCATCATACATTGCCTCTTTCTCCATCCTCTCACCTTTTCTCCACCTCCCATTCAATAAGCGACTCAGCGGTTTAGTATAAACTCATTTACATTCCTCAAACTGTCAGTCACAAGCGCACACACACACACACACACACACACACACACACACACACACACACACACACACACACACACACACACACACACACACACACACACACCAATTTTTCAAGTCTAGGAGCATTTCAGTGCTCATCACTTGACACCCAGAGTTGCTCAGGTTTTAAAAAAAGAAAAACCTCTCTCTCCTTCCCTTATTCTCTCTCTCTCGCTGAGACAGTAGGTGTTGCATACTAATGTGTGTGTTTCTCAGGGGGGCTAGATGAGGAAGTCCTCTCCCATTACTCAGTGCCCACCAGCTGGGCAGGGGCAAGGGCTACAGCAGCCAGACAGATGGTACTGTCACCCCCTGCGCACACACACACACACAATAGTGTAACATTGAGAAGGAAGTCATTAGCTCGGAAAACCATAAGATTCCTTATTGAACAGGGGGGTGGAAGAGGGGTGAGGGAAATTTAAAGAGAGACCGAGAAGGGGGGAGAGAGGTTTTATCCTAAACTCAGTTCTGCTGAGGCAATCTGTCATGGTTGAAGTAATTGCCCTCGTCTTGCGTGAATGAAGTGATCTGTCATCGCCTACTGCATTACTGCCTTAAGAATTGCTCTGGCACACACACACACATACACACACACACACCCACACACACACACACACACACATACACACACTTACGGTCACAAAGCCGTGACCCTCCTGAACGCTTCGACTTAGATGCATGCAGCTGTGACATCTTGAATAAACTGCCCTTCATAAAAAATTTGGAGCACGAGAAGGGGGGGAAAGGGAAAAAGACAGACGGAAAGTCTCTCTTCTTCCTCTCCTCCCTCGTTCATAATCGCTCTTTGTCTTTGCAGAATACGAGTGTGAGTGCAAGGCGGGCGATCCTGCCTCTGTTTTATCAGTAAGAGTAGAGAGGCTTTGGGTCTCATTAGGTCAACATCCTCTGGTCTTATATTGTAGCTTATTTGGCGTGGTTGACACACTGTGTTGAATGAGAAAACAAAGGGGACGAGGGGAGGTATAATTGCACTTTAACTGCTGCTATTGGACTAATATTTGTCCAAGTGGTGAAAAGAGACATTAGTCACATTGATTAGGATTCATTATTGGCCTGGCAGGGGGGGGGGTGGGGAACTGGGCTGAATGGCTGCACACGTCGGATGAATGTAGAGCATTAATGTGGAAAGGCAGGAAACATAATCAAACTTTCAGGGTAATATTGGCTTGGTTTATGGAATATTTGTGTATTTAAAACACAACTGATATATGCAATTACTAATATGCAACAAGTTTCATATTCTTGGCACATAAATGATGTTGTCAGTTGGTAAAACTCATTCAATATGCAGATTATACACCTGTTTATTAGTAAGTCTTACTTGAAACACTAATGAAGCCTCGTGTAGAGCAGTTTTGTCAGCTCTCATTGGTTTAGAGACATTGGGTTACTGACTTATGCACCCAACTTATTATCAAGGAATTACATCGGTAGTTAGCTCACCTTAAGCATCAGGGTGTTACATAACATCTCTTACCGAGGAATATCACAGACGTTAGTTTTTCTTAAGGTAAGTAGGTTGAAATTGTGGGAATGATTTGCTTTCTTGACAAAAGTAAGATGGAAAGATTGATAAAACTCTCATGTGCGTCTTTTCATTATCAAGCTTGGGACAGGAGATAGCTTAGCTTAGCATAAAAGACAGATAGCAGTTAGGAAAATGTTATATTCATTCCTACAAACACCATAAAAACCCTCAGTTCATTACATAAATCCATCCAAAATCCAATATGTAACAAGGTTTGACAAGGGTAAAATATCTTGGTTGAGACCATTGACTTCACTGGAGTGTGTTGGTCCCGGTGACGAGGCTCAATATCAATCTTCTCATCTAACTCTTGGGAAGAGGGGAATTTTTCCAAGATGTTTACCTGATTCTTATATCACAGTGAATTTGCAATAACCATGATCTTTTCCTAGCCTTACTGACACTACAGTTGCACACATATGGTAGAAGAAAAGTATTTAAAGCATCGGAAATAATGCAAGGTTTTGCAGAAATGTGCAATATTAATGTCGTTTTCCGGAGATGAGGACGTTATGTTTCTATTTCAAAGGCGCCCTCCCCATAACAGCAATAGCATATTGGGGGAAAGCGTATTCTTTATTTATTTGGTATGGAAAAGAATTCAAAACTCCAGCTCCAGCATTCAAATAGATCCACATATGATCAAACGCAATGCCCGATAAAACAGCCGTCGATAAGATGCTACAATTATAAAGTTTAAAGTGTTTTGTTCAAGTTTACGGTGAATTTAAAGAGCTTTGTGGAGTTTTTACATTAAATTGCATATATTGCACAGGTGTTACCGTGTCCACCTCCTTTACATTATACAGTCCCTTAAATTGCAGACGCACCCCCACAAACTCACCACCTCCTCCGTCACCTCCACACATGCACACTCACACAAACAGACGGTCAAATAGACATACAGTCTGTCATATTTGCGGCTGGTAAACAAGCGCTGAGAGGCTGTTAAAGCCGGCAAGCTGGGTAAACCAGAGACAACAGTGTGCTTAATGAACTGGGCTGCCTCCCAGCACAACATCTCATCATCACTTGGACTTAAACAAACCACTCAGCTGCTAATTGGCCGAGCTGCATGGAGCCGCTGTGAGGAATGTACGCTCCCCACCTCCACTGTTGCCTCTCAAAGGCTTGACAGACAGCAGCAAGACAGACTCTCTGTTATTGAGTCTTTGCACAGATATGTGACAGTCTGGCCTTCTGTTGGGCTCCACTGTGCACACCTATACATGCACTGTCACTGTATAGACTTACTTATGGGTTTTCTGTAACGTAATTGATGTTCTTCATTTATAAATCCTTACTTCTGAGTATTTTTATATGATTTGATGGCAGAAAATGGTTTAAAACCCATTTAAAGTTTGTTTATTTCACACAAAGCACTTGTCAATCATTCAAGTGTGAGTTCCTGCAGGTGAACTGCTCTTTCCTTCATCTTTTTTTAGCCACGGTGGCTATCACAGCTGATGCTCTTCTTTTTCTTCTTCTGTTGATTTCAAACAAACAAATAAAAGCCCATCACTTCCTGTGTGCCAGAGGATTTTGCCCAGGAAAGCCCGACCAGACACCAGGTGTTTAGATTAGCCAATGCAAAGATTCATAAACTGGCTGTAAGCTGATTTATATTATTTGCAAACAGACATTTATTTATATGAAATGTTTCAGATATGTCTTCACCCCCACTTATTGAAATTCTTGTCTGTGTTATAGACCCAATTAATATTGCTGCAGTACCATCTCAGTTTCTCCATGAATCAGTGAAGGTTTACATATGTGTTTTTGACATGTCTCCATGCTTTAATGCTGAAACGGGTCTTTATTTTTCTCATACTGCCTGTGCTGCAAAACCTCTGGTCACCCTCCGTCTGAAACCAGAGCCTAGTCTGCTCTGATTGGTTAGTTTGCCAGCTCTGTTGTGATTGGTCAACCACCGCCTCATAGCCTAAATCATCATGTGAACACAGGGATTTTAGCCTTTGCAGACCATTTACATGCACAGAAACCTATATAACACACTAAAGGAAAGGGAAATGGATAATAGGGGCCTCTTTAATCTTTTCAACAGACACTTCAAACCTCTTCAGTTCCTACCTTTCAAATGTCAATTCAAATGCTTATGGTGTATCAACCTCAATTGTAAATACCACATAATACAGTATCTCACACACAAACAATAGTATAAATGGGAGATTTTCAAAACAAAAGTGAGCTCACATATGCCTATTAAATAACTGGATTAAAGCAAAGAGATCATTTAGTGTGATTATCAGAAATAGCAATGTTTGATTCGGATGTGCAAAAGGTGAGTTTGTATGAAAAGGTATCTCTCCATGCTTTACTGAAGAAACGGGTCTTTATGTTTCTCATACTGCCTGGGCTACAACACCTCTTTTCACCCTCTGTCTGAAACCAAATGCTTAGAGATGTCCCGCTCCTTTGTCTATCACGTACAACGTATTGGAGCGCCAGCCAATAGAAGAGTGAGTGTAACATAGGGATGTAAATGGGGATTTTAGCCTCTGAAGACCATTTACATGCACAGAAACCTATATTACGCACTACAGGAAAGGGGAAAACCCCTGAAAAGCACAATGGGGCTTTTTTAAAGTTCCACCTCAACATTTTACATTATTTGGGACGTTTTTGTGTTTTAAATGTATAACGTATAATGTATATATTGGACATTTTTTGACAGATTTTCCGGCTTCTTGTGCAGCCAACATTAAGGGTTCTCCCCCTGGTCAGGCAAACCCGTCTAGCAGGGTGGAGGTGTCTCGAGCGAGTGTAGGGTTTAGGAGGAAGTTGATAGAGCTTAAGAGCAGGAGGCACACCCAAATGGCTCGTGGTTCAATCCTGAAAGTAACACAAAAATGAAAACTCCTGCACATCTCTGCAGTTAGCTCAAGTTCATGTATCTGTTTTCTTTCCTGTACATTAGGTTTATTGAGGCGGTGTGCAAATATTTGTGACATTCAATGGATATTGAGAGTGGATTTCACGACTGAGGAACATGACACCTTTCAAGAATGTATTTTTTCTGGCATTAAGGGGGACAGTAAAGAAATGGGGGGAGGAGATAGAGGCGTGTGACGTGAACAATTCCGGACGAGGAAAAACCCCTAAGCTACAAAAGTGCTTGTGATATGGATTTTCAATGAACTGATTACACTTCAGGGCAAGGGTGGTCATTTTCAAGCCGGAAATGGACCATAACTGCAATGATTTTCAAATCAATGTAATGCAATCTCCCTAGATAAATCCACCTAACACTGAATTAGTGTGTAGTCTCTTTAGGTTGTCATGCTAAGAAAGAGGTCCAGGTTTTCCCAGTTTTTGCACCTGGAAGTTGCCTCATATATGTTTGCAATCTCTTCATGTGTTTTTCTTCCTTCTGCTCTGTCCGTAAGGCATCTATTGCATGTCAGTCTGTCTTGGAAAAGGGATTTCTCCTGGGTTGATCTTCCCAAGGTTTCTTCCCTCATCAAAGAGGGTTTTTTTTCTTATCTGAATCAAGGGGTGAAGGATGAAGGATGTTGTGTGATGTTCAGAGTGACTGTTTTGCTCTTTGAGGCCAAATTGAGCTTGTGGGCTGTATAAATAAAAATAGACTTGACTTAATAAAGGTGGATTCTTTACCCCAGACTGTCCACAGCAAAATAATAAAGGGGTAAACAAAGCCAAATGTATACAACAGCATTAATACTTTGACTTATTTAATTGAAAGACAGAGCTTGGGATTCTTCTCAGGAGTGTTGGACGGTAACGCATTACATGTCACAGTACTGTAAAGGTGCAAATTCGTTACAACACGCCAAAACGTTTCCATTACGAGCAATGATGCAATTATAAAAACACAAACACATGCAAAGGAAGAAACATCAGTTGTGTTTGCGTTGTGCTTTTTACAGTTGGCCAACTTCATAATCCCGACCGTCAAAAGGCGCTCCGGTCCCAGCTGTGTGCGTCCCAGCTGTGTGCGTCCCAGCTGTGTGCGTCCCAGCTTCCATTGTGTTTTGAGCTTCTTGCAGCGTTTTGTAGTTTAGGGTTGATTGTTTGAATCCTCTTAAAAACGCTTAAGGGAATTTCTTCAAATTAAGAATAAACGTCCACTTGGATTCAACGAGAAAGTGATTATAATTTAGTGATTGAATATTCTATTTAATATTCCACACCTTTCACACTTATTGTACAGATTAAACTCTGCTTTATATTTTGTTTTTGTTTATATTTTCCGTACATTTTCTGTCCCAAATGTATATTTTTTTACTTTCTTTTTAAACTTTATTTTATGGTAATTACATTGCCTTGTTTTTATGCTGATGCAAAGAAAAAAATTCCCAATTTATCTATCCATCCATCTATCCATCTAT